>NW_027212497.1:613333-766666 GCF_947461875.1 Haliaeetus albicilla
AGACGCAATCTCTCATGGTGCGCATCCTCGGCAGAGCCTGTTCCCGAAAAGGCAAACGTCCGGCTCCTTGTCCCACACGGAAGGTGGCAGCCCTGAAAGCTGTTGCTGGTCTTCACCTTCCCCCTGCAGCCTATTCACAGGAACAACCGCACTGGGAATCTCTCCTTTCCCAAAGACGCAATCCCTCACGGTGCGCATCCTCGGCAGAGCCTGTTCCCAAAAAGGCAAACGTCCGGCTCCTTGTCCCACACGGAAGGTGGCAGCCCTGAAAGCTCTTGCTGGTCTTCACCTTCCCCCTGCAGCCTATTCACAGGCACAACAGGTTTTGGGATCTGTGCTTGCCCAGAGAAGGAACATCTCACGGTGCGCATCCTCGGCAGAGCCTGTTCCCGAAAAGGCAAACGTCCGGCTCCTTGTCCCACACGGAAGGTGGCAGCCCTGAAAGCTGTTGCTGGTCTTCACCTTCCCCCTGCAGCCTATTCACAGGCACAACAGGTTTTGGGATCTGTGCTTGCCCAGAGAAGGAACATCTCACGGTGCGCATCCTCGGCAGAGCCTGTTCCCGAAAAGGCAAACGTCCGGCTCCTTGTCCCACACGGAAGGTGGCAGCCCTGAAAGCTCTTGCTGGTCTTCACCTTCCCCCTGCAGCCTATTCACAGGCACAACAGGTTTTGGGATCTCTGCTTGCCCAGAGAAGGAACATCTCACGGTGCGCATCCTCGGCAGAGCCTGTTCCCGAAAAGGCAAACGTCCGGCTCCTTGTCCCACACGGAAGGTGGCAGCCCTGAAAGCTCTTGCTGGTCTTCACCTTCCCCCTGCAGCCTATTCACAGGCACAACAGGTTTTGGGATCTGTGCTTGCCCAGAGAAGGAACATCTCACGGTGCGCATCCTCGGCAGAGCCTGTTCCAGAACAGGCAAACGTCCGGCTCCTTGTCCCACACGGAAGGTGGCAGCCCGGAAAGCTGTTGCTGGTCTTCACCTTCCCCCTGCAGCCTATTCACAGGCACAACCGCACTGGGAATCTCTGCTTTCCCAGAGACGCAATCTCTCACGGTGCGCATCCTCGGCAGAGCCTGTTCCCGAAAAGGCAAACGTCCGGCTCCTTGTCCCACACGAAAGGTGGCAGCCCTGAAAGCTGTTGCTGGTCTTCACCTTCCCCGTGCAGCCTATTCACAGGCACAACCGCACTGGGAATCTCTGCTTTCCCAAAGACGCAATCCCTCACGGTGCGCATCCTCGGCAGAGCCTGTTCCCGAAAAGGCAAACGTCCGGCTCCTTGTCCCACACGGAAGGTGGCAGCCCTGAAAGCTCTTGCTGGTCTTCACCTTCCCCCTGCAGCCTATTCACAGGCACAACAGGTTTTGGGCTCTGTGCTTGCCCAGAGACGCAATCTCTCACGGTGCGCATCCTCGGCAGAGCCTGTTCCCGAAAAGGCAAACGTCCGGCTCCTTGTCCCACACAGAAGGTGGCAGTCCTGAAAGCTCTTGCTGGTCTTCACCTTCCCCGTGCAGCCTATTCACAGGCACAACAGGTTTGGGGATCTCTGCTTGCCCAGAGACGCAATCTCTCACGGTGCGCATCCTCGGCAGAGCCTGTTCCCGAAAAGGCAAACGTCCGGCTCCTTGTCCCACACGGAAGGTGGCAGCCCTGAAAGCTCTTGCTGCTCTTCACCTTCCCCCTGCCGCCTATTCACAGGAACAACCGCACTGGGAAGCTCTGCTTTCCCAAAGACGCAATCCCTCACGGTGCGCATCCTCGGCAGAGCCTGTTCCCGAAAAGGCAAACGTCCGGCTCCTTGTCCCACACGGAAGGTGGCAGCCCTGAAAGCTCTTGCTGCTCTTCACCTTCCCCGTGCAGCCTATTCACAGGCACAACAGGTTTTGGGATCTCTGCTTGCCCAGAGACGCAATCTCTCACGGTGCGCATCCTCGGCAGAGCCTGTTCCCGAAAAGGCAAACGTCCGGCTCCTTGTCCCACACGGAAGGTGGCAGCCCTGAAAGCTGTTGCTGGTCTTCACCTTCCCCCTGCAGCCTATTCACAGGAACAACCGCACTGGGAATCTCTGCTTTCCCAAAGACGCAATCCCTCACGGTGCGCATCCTCGGCAGAGCCTGTTCCCAAAAAGGCAAACGTCCGGCTCCTTGTCCCACACGGAAGGTGGCAGCCCTGAAAGCTCTTGCTGGTCTTCACCTTCCCCCTGCAGCCTATTCACAGGCACAACAGGTTTTGGGATCTCTGCTTGCCCAGAGAAGGAACATCTCACGGTGCGCATCCTCGGCAGAGCCTGTTCCCGAAAAGGCAAACGTCCGGCTCCTTGTCCCACACGGAAGGTGGCAGCCCTGAAAGCTCTTGCTGGTCTTCACCTTCCCCCTGCAGCCTATTCACAGGCACAACAGGTTTTGGGATCTCTGCTTGCCCAGAGAAGGAACATCTCACGGTGCGCATCCTCGGCAGAGCCTGTTCCCGAAAAGGCAAACGTCCGGCTCCTTGTCCCACACGGAAGGTGGCAGCCCGGAAAGCTCTTGCTGGTCTTCACCTTCCCCCTGCAGCCTATTCACAGGCACAACCGCACTGGGAATCTCTGCTTTCTCAGAGACGCAATCCCTCACGGTGCGCATCCTCGGCAGAGCCTGTTCCCGAAAAGGCAAACGTCCGGCTCCTTGTCCCACACGGAAGGTGGCAGCCCTGAAAGCTCTTGCTGGTCTTCACCTTCCCCCTGCAGCCTATTCACAGGCACAACAGGTTTTGGGATCTCTGCTTGCCCAGAGAAGGAACATCTCACGGTGCGCATCCTCGGCAGAGCCTGTTCCCGAAAAGGCAAACGTCCGGCTCCTTGTCCCACACGGAAGGTGGCAGCCCGGAAAGCTCTTGCTGGTCTTCACCTTCCCCCTGCAGCCTATTCACAGGCACAACCGCACTGGGAATCTCTGCTTTCTCAGAGACGCAATCCCTCACGGTGCGCATCCTCGGCAGAGCCTGTTCCCGAAAAGGCAAACGTCCGGCTCCTTGTCCCACACGGAAGGTGGCAGCCCGGAAAGCTCTTGCTGGTCTTCACCTTCCCCCTGCAGCCTATTCACAGGCACAACAGGTTTTGGGATCTGTGCTTGCCCAGAGAAGGAACATCTCACGGTGCGCATCCTCGGCAGAGCCTGTTCCAGAACAGGCAAACGTCCGGCTCCTTGTCCCACACGGAAGGTGGCAGCCCTGAAAGCTGTTGCTGGTCTTCACCTTCCCCCTGCAGCCTATTCACAGGCACAACCGCACTGGGAATCTCTGCTTTCCCAGAGACGCAATCTCTCACGGTGCGCATCCTCGGCAGAGCCTGTTCCCAAAAAGGCAAACGTCCGGCTCCTTGTCCCACACGGAAGGTGGCAGCCCTGAAAGCTCTTGCTGGTCTTCACCTTCCCCCTGCAGCCTATTCACAGGAACAACCGCACTGGGAAGCTCTGCTTTCCCAAAGACGAAATCCCTCACGGTGCGCATCCTCGGCAGAGCCTGTTCCCGAAAAGGCAAACGTCCGGCTCCTTGTCCCACACGGAAGGTGGCAGCCCTGAAAGCTCTTGCTGGTCTTCACCTTCCCCCTGCAGCCTATTCACAGGCACAACAGGTTTTGGGATCTGTGCTTGCCCAGAGAAGGAACATCTCACGGTGCGCATCCTCGGCAGAGCCTGTTCCCGAAAAGGCAAACGTCCGGCTCCTTGTCCCACACGGAAGGTGGCAGCCCTGAAAGCTCTTGCTGGTCTTCACCTTCCCCCTGCAGCCTATTCACAGGAACAACCGCACTGGGAAGCTCTGCTTTCTCAAAGACGAAATCCCTCACGGTGCGCATCCTCGGCAGAGCCTGTTCCCGAAAAGGCAAACGTCCGGCTCCTTGTCCCACACGGAAGGTGGCAGCCCGGAAAGCTCTTGCTGGTCTTCACCTTCCCCGTGCAGCCTATTCACAGGCACAACAGGTTTTGGGATCTCTGCTTGCCCAGAGACGCAATCTCTCACGGTGCGCATCCTCGGCAGAGCCTGTTCCCGAAAAGGCAAACGTCCAGCTCCTTGTCCCACACGGAAGGTGGCAGCCCTGAAAGCTCTTGCTGGTCTTCACCTTCCCCCTGCAGCCTATTCACAGGCACAACCGCACTGGGAATCTCTGCTTTCCCAGAGACGCAATCTCTCACGGTGCGCATCCTCGGCAGAGCCTGTTCCCGAAAAGGCAAACGTCCGGCTCCTTGTCCCACACGCAAGGTGGCAGCCCTGAAAGCTGTTGCTGGTCTTCACCTTCCCCCTGCAGCCTATTCACAGGCACAACCGCACTGGGAATCTCTGCTTTCCCAAAGACGCAATCCCTCACGGTGCGCATCCTCGGCAGAGCCTGTTCCCGAAAAGGCAAACGTCCGGCTCCTTGTCCCACACGGAAGGTGGCAGCCCTGAAAGCTCTTGCTGGTCTTCACCTTCCCCCTGCAGCCTATTCACAGGCACAACAGGTTTGGGGATCTCTGCTTTCCCAAAGACGCAATCTCTCACGGTGCGCATCCTCGGCAGAGCCTGTTCCAGAACAGGCAAACGTCCGGCTCCTTGTCCCACACGGAAGGTGGCAGCCCTGAAAGCTCTTGCTGGTCTTCACCTTCCCCCTGCAGCCTATTCACAGGCACAACAGGTTTGGGGATCTCTGCTTGCCCAGAGAAGGAACATCTCACGGTGCGCATCCTCGGCAGAGCCTGTTCCCGAAAAGGCAAACGTCCGGCTCCTTGTCCCACACGGAAGGTGGCAGTCCTGAAAGCTCTTGCTGGTCTTCACCTTCCCCCTGCAGCCTATTCACAGGCACAACAGGTTTTGGGATCTCTGCTTGCCCAGAGACGCAATCTCTCACGGTGCGCATCCTCGGCAGAGCCTGTTCCCGAAAAGGCAAACGTCCGGCTCCTTGTCCCACACGGAAGGTAGCAGCCCTGAAAGCTCTTGCTGGTCTTCACCTTCCCCCTGCAGCCTATTCACAGGAACAACCGCACTGGGAATCTCTGCTTTCCCAAAGACGCAATCCCTCACGGTGCGCATCCTCGGCAGAGCCTGTTCCCAAAAAGGCAAACGTCCGGCTCCTTGTCCCACACGGAAGGTGGCAGCCCTGAAAGCTCTTGCTGGTCTTCACCTTCCCCCTGCAGCCTATTCACAGGCACAACAGGTTTTGGGATCTCTGCTTGCCCAGAGAAGGAACATCTCACGGTGCGCATCCTCGGCAGAGCCTGTTCCCGAAAAGGCAAACGTCCGGCTCCTTGTCCCACACGGAAGGTGGCAGCCCTGAAAGCTCTTGCTGGTCTTCACCTTCCCCCTGCAGCCTATTCACAGGCACAACAGGTTTTGGGATCTGTGCTTGCCCAGAGAAGGAACATCTCACGGTGCGCATCCTCGGCAGAGCCTGTTCCCGAAAAGGCAAACGTCCGGCTCCTTGTCCCACACGGAAGGTGGCAGCCCTGAAAGCTCTTGCTGGTCTTCACCTTCCCCCTGCAGCCTATTCACAGGAACAACCGCACTGGGAAGCTCTGCTTTCTCAAAGACGAAATCCCTCACGGTGCGCATCCTCGGCAGAGCCTGTTCCCGAAAAGGCAAACGTCCGGCTCCTTGTCCCACACGGAAGGTGGCAGCCCGGAAAGCTCTTGCTGGTCTTCACCTTCCCCGTGCAGCCTATTCACAGGCACAACAGGTTTTGGGATCTCTGCTTGCCCAGAGACGCAATCTCTCACGGTGCGCATCCTCGGCAGAGCCTGTTCCCGAAAAGGCAAACGTCCAGCTCCTTGTCCCACACGGAAGGTGGCAGCCCTGAAAGCTCTTGCTGGTCTTCACCTTCCCCCTGCAGCCTATTCACAGGCACAACCGCACTGGGAATCTCTGCTTTTCCAGAGACGCAATCTCTCACGGTGCGCATCCTCGGCAGAGCCTGTTCCCGAAAAGGCAAACGTCCGGCTCCTTGTCCCACACGCAAGGTGGCAGCCCTGAAAGCTGTTGCTGGTCTTCACCTTCCCCCTGCAGCCTATTCACAGGCACAACCGCACTGGGAATCTCTGCTTTCCCAAAGACGCAATCCCTCACGGTGCGCATCCTCGGCAGAGCCTGTTCCCAAAAAGGCAAACGTCCGGCTCCTTGTCCCACACGGAAGGTGGAAGCCCTGAAAGCTCTTGCTGGTCTTCACCTTCCCCCTGCAGCCTATTCACAGGCACAACAGGTTTGGGGATCTCTGCTTTCCCAAAGACGCAATCTCTCACGGTGCGCATCCTCGGCAGAGCCTGTTCCAGAACAGGCAAACGTCCGGCTCCTTGTCCCACACGGAAGGTGGCAGCCCTGAAAGCTGTTGCTGGTCTTCACCTTCCCCCTGCAGCCTATTCACAGGCACAACAGGTTTGGGGATCTCTGCTTGCCCAGAGAAGGAACATCTCACGGTGCGCATCCTCGGCAGAGCCTGTTCCCGAAAAGGCAAACGTCCGGCTCCTTGTCCCACACGGAAGGTGGCAGCCCTGAAAGCTCTTGCTGGTCTTCACCTTCCCCCTGCAGCCTATTCACAGGCACAACAGGTTTTGGGATCTGTGCTTGCCCAGAGAAGGAACATCTCACGGTGCGCATCCTCGGCAGAGCCTGTTCCCGAAAAGGCAAACGTCCAGCTCCTTGTCCCACACGGAAGGTGGCAGCCCTGAAAGCTCTTGCTGGTCTTCACCTTCCCCCTGCAGCCTATTCACAGGCACAACAGGTTTGGGGATCTGTGCTTGCCCAGAGAAGGAACATCTCACGGTGCGCATCCTCGGCAGAGCCTGTTCCCGAAAAGGCAAACGTCCGGCTCCTTGTCCCACACGGAAGGTGGCAGCCCTGAAAGCTCTTGCTGGTCTTCACCTTCCCCCTGCAGCCTATTCACAGGCACAACCGCACTGGGAATCTCTGCTTTCCCAGAGACGCAATCTCTCACGGTGCGCATCCTCGGCAGAGCCTGTTCCCGAAAAGGCAAACGTCCAGCTCCTTGTCCCACACGAAAGGTGGCAGCCCTGAAAGCTCTTGCTGGTCTTCACCTTCCCCGTGCAGCCTATTCACAGGCACAACCGCACTGGGAATCTCTGCTTTCCCAAAGACGCAATCCCTCACGGTGCGCATCCTCGGCAGAGCCTGTTCCCGAAAAGGCAAACGTCTGGCTCCTTGTCCCACACGGAAGGTGGCAGCCCTGAAAGCTCTTGCTGGTCTTCACCTTCCCCCTGCAGCCTATTCACAGGCACAACAGGTTTTGGGCTCTGTGCTTGCCCAGAGAAGGAACATCTCACGGTGCGCATCCTCGGCAGAGCCTGTTCCCGAAAAGGCAAACGTCCGGCTCCTTGTCCCACACAGAAGGTGGCAGTCCTGAAAGCTCTTGCTGGTCTTCACCTTCCCCGTGCAGCCTATTCACAGGCACAACAGGTTTGGGGATCTCTGCTTGCCCAGAGACGCAATCTCTCACGGTGCGCATCCTCGGCAGAGCCTGTTCCCGAAAAGGCAAACGTCCGGCTCCTTGTCCCACACGGAAGGTGGCAGCCCGGAAAGCTCTTGCTGGTCTTCACCTTCCCCCTGCAGCCTATTCACAGGCACAACAGGTTTTGGGATCTCTGCTTGCCCAGAGAAGGAACATCTCACGGTGCGCATCCTCGGCAGAGCCTGTTCCCGAAAAGGCAAACGTCCGGCTCCTTGTCCCACACGGAAGGTGGCAGCCCTGAAAGCTCTTGCTGGTCTTCACCTTCCCCCTGCAGCCTATTCACAGGAACAACCGCACTGGGAAGCTCTGCTTTCCCAAAGACGAAATCCCTCACGGTGCGCATCCTCGGCAGAGCCTGTTCCCGAAAAGGCAAACGTCCGGCTCCTTGTCCCACACGGAAGGTGGCAGCCCGGAAAGCTCTTGCTGGTCTTCACCTTCCCCCTGCAGCCTATTCACAGGCACAACAGGTTTTGGGATCTCTGCTTGCCCAGAGACGCAATCTCTCACGGTGCGCATCCTCGGCAGAGCCTGTTCCCGAAAAGGCAAACGTCCAGCTCCTTGTCCCACACGGAAGGTGGCAGCCCTGAAAGCTCTTGCTGGTCTTCACCTTCCCCCTGCAGCCTATTCACAGGCACAACCGCACTGGGAATCTCTGCTTTCCCAGAGACGCAATCTCTCACGGTGCGCATCCTCGGCAGAGCCTGTTCCCGAAAAGGCAAACGTCCGGCTCCTTGTCCCACACGCAAGGTGGCAGCCCTGAAAGCTGTTGCTGGTCTTCACCTTCCCCCTGCAGCCTATTCACAGGCACAACCGCACTGGGAATCTCTGCTTTCCCAAAGACGCAATCCCTCACGGTGCGCATCCTCGGCAGAGCCTGTTCCCAAAAAGGCAAACGTCCGGCTCCTTGTCCCACACGGAAGGTGGCAGCCCTGAAAGCTCTTGCTGGTCTTCACCTTCCCCCTGCAGCCTATTCACAGGCACAACAGGTTTTGGGCTCTGTGCTTGCCCAGAGAAGGAACATCTCACGGTGCGCATCCTCGGCAGAGCCTGTTCCCGAAAAGGCAAACGTCCGGCTCCTTGTCCCACACGGAAGGTGGCAGTCCTGAAAGCTCTTGCTGGTCTTCACCTTCCCCGTGCAGCCTATTCACAGGCACAACAGGTTTTGGGATCTCTGCTTGCCCAGAGACGCAATCTCTCACGGTGCGCATCCTCGGCAGAGCCTGTTCCCGAAAAGGCAAACGTCCGGCTCCTTGTCCCACACGGAAGGTGGCAGCCCTGAAAGCTCTTGCTGGTCTTCACCTTCCCCCTGCAGCCTATTCACAGGCACAACAGGTTTTGGGATCTGTGCTTGCCCAGAGAAGGAACATCTCACGGTGCGCATCCTCGGCAGAGCCTGTTCCCGAAAAGGCAAACGTCCGGCTCCTTGTCCCACACGGAAGGTGGCAGCCCTGAAAGCTCTTGCTGGTCTTCACCTTCCCCCTGCAGCCTATTCACAGGCACAACAGGTTTTGGGATCTGTGCTTGCCCAGAGAAGGAACATCTCACGGTGCGCATCCTCGGCAGAGCCTGTTCCCGAAAAGGCAAACGTCCGGCTCCTTGTCCCACACGGAAGGTGGCAGCCCTGAAAGCTCTTGCTGGTCTTCACCTTCCCCCTGCAGCCTATTCACAGGCACAACAGGTTTTGGGATCTCTGCTTGCCCAGAGAAGGAACATCTCACGGTGCGCATCCTCGGCAGAGCCTGTTCCCGAAAAGGCAAACGTCCGGCTCCTTGTCCCACACGGAAGGTGGCAGTCCTGAAAGCTCTTGCTGGTCTTCACCTTCCCCGTGCAGCCTATTCACAGGCACAACAGGTTTTGGGATCTCTGCTTGCCCAGAGACGCAATCTCTCACGGTGCGCATCCTCGGCAGAGCCTGTTCCCGAAAAGGCAAACGTCCGGCTCCTTGTCCCACACGGAAGGTGGCAGCCCTGAAAGCTCTTGCTGGTCTTCACCTTCCCCCTGCAGCCTATTCACAGGCACAACAGGTTTTGGGATCTGTGCTTGCCCAGAGAAGGAACATCTCACGGTGCGCATCCTCGGCAGAGCCTGTTCCCGAAAAGGCAAACGTCCGGCTCCTTGTCCCACACGGAAGGTGGCAGCCCTGAAAGCTCTTGCTGGTCTTCACCTTCCCCCTGCAGCCTATTCACAGGCACAACAGGTTTTGGGATCTGTGCTTGCCCAGAGAAGGAACATCTCACGGTGCGCATCCTCGGCAGAGCCTGTTCCCGAAAAGGCAAACGTCCGGCTCCTTGTCCCACACGGAAGGTGGCAGCCCTGAAAGCTCTTGCTGGTCTTCACCTTCCCCCTGCAGCCTATTCACAGGAACAACCGCACTGGGAAGCTCTGCTTTCCCAAAGACGAAATCCCTCACGGTGCGCATCCTCGGCAGAGCCTGTTCCCGAAAAGGCAAACGTCCGGCTCCTTGTCCCACACGGAAGGTGGCAGCCCGGAAAGCTCTTGCTGCTCTTCACCTTCCCCCTGCAGCCTATTCACAGGCACAACAGGTTTTGGGATCTCTGCTTGCCCAGAGACGCAATCTCTCACGGTGCGCATCCTCGGCAGAGCCTGTTCCCGAAAAGGCAAACGTCCAGCTCCTTGTCCCACACGGAAGGTGGCAGCCCTGAAAGCTCTTGCTGGTCTTCACCTTCCCCCTGCAGCCTATTCACAGGCACAACCGCACTGGGAATCTCTGCTTTCCCAGAGACGCAATCTCTCACGGTGCGCATCCTCGGCAGAGCCTGTTCCCGAAAAGGCAAACGTCCGGCTCCTTGTCCCACACGCAAGGTGGCAGCCCTGAAAGCTGTTGCTGGTCTTCACCTTCCCCCTGCAGCCTATTCACAGGCACAACCGCACTGGGAATCTCTGCTTTCCCAAAGACGCAATCCCTCACGGTGCGCATCCTCGGCAGAGCCTGTTCCCAAAAAGGCAAACGTCCGGCTCCTTGTCCCACACGGAAGGTGGCAGCCCTGAAAGCTCTTGCTGGTCTTCACCTTCCCCCTGCAGCCTATTCACAGGCACAACAGGTTTGGGGATCTCTGCTTTCCCAAAGACGCAATCTCTCACGGTGCGCATCCTCGGCAGAGCCTGTTCCAGAACAGGCAAACGTCCGGCTCCTTGTCCCACACGGAAGGTGGCAGCCCTGAAAGCTCTTGCTGGTCTTCACCTTCCCCCTGCAGCCTATTCACAGGCACAACAGGTTTTGGGATCTGTGCTTGCCCAGAGAAGGAACATCTCACGGTGCGCATCCTCGGCAGAGCCTGTTCCCGAAAAGGCAAACGTCCGGCTCCTTGTCCCACACGGAAGGTGGCAGCCCTGAAAGCTCTTGCTGGTCTTCACCTTCCCCCTGCAGCCTATTCACAGGCACAACCGCACTGGGAATCTCTGCTTTCCCAAAGACGCAATCCCTCACGGTGCGCATCCTCGGCAGAGCCTGTTCCCGAAAAGGCAAACGTCCGGCTCCTTGTCCCACACGGAAGGTGGCAGCCCTGAAAGCTCTTGCTGGTCTTCACCTTCCCCCTGCAGCCTATTCACAGGCACAACAGGTTTTGGGATCTGTGCTTGCCCAGAGAAGGAACATCTCACGGTGCGCATCCTCGGCAGAGCCTGTTCCCGAAAAGGCAAACGTCCGGCTCCTTGTCCCACACGGAAGGTGGCAGTCCTGAAAGCTCTTGCTGGTCTTCACCTTCCCCGTGCAGCCTATTCACAGGCACAACAGGTTTGGGGATCTCTGCTTGCCCAGAGACGCAATCTCTCACGGTGCGCATCCTCGGCAGAGCCTGTTCCCGAAAAGGCAAACGTCCGGCTCCTTGTCCCACACGGAAGGTGGCAGCCCTGAAAGCTCTTGCTGGTCTTCACCTTCCCCCTGCAGCCTATTCACAGGCACAACAGGTTTTGGGATCTCTGCTTGCCCAGAGAAGGAACATCTCACGGTGCGCATCCTCGGCAGAGCCTGTTCCCGAAAAGGCAAACGTCCGGCTCCTTGTCCCACACGGAAGGTGGCAGCCCTGAAAGCTCTTGCTGGTCTTCACCTTCCCCCTGCAGCCTATTCACAGGCACAACAGGTTTTGGGATCTGTGCTTGCCCAGAGAAGGAACATCTCACGGTGCGCATCCTCGGCAGAGCCTGTTCCCGAAAAGGCAAACGTCCGGCTCCTTGTCCCACACGGAAGGTGGCAGCCCTGAAAGCTCTTGCTGGTCTTCACCTTCCCCCTGCAGCCTATTCACAGGAACAACCGCACTGGGAATCTCTGCTTTCCCAAAGACGAAATCCCTCACGGTGCGCATCCTCGGCAGAGCCTGTTCCCGAAAAGGCAAACGTCCGGCTCCTTGTCCCACACGCAAGGTGGCAGCCCTGAAAGCTCTTGCTGGTCTTCACCTTCCCCCTGCAGCCTATTCACAGGCACAACAGGTTTGGGGATCTCTGCTTGCCCAGAGAAGGAACATCTCACGGTGCGCATCCTCGGCAGAGCCTGTTCCCGAAAAGGCAAACGTCCGGCTCCTTGTCCCACACGGAAGGTGGCAGCCCTGAAAGCTCTTGCTGGTCTTCACCTTCCCCCTGCAGCCTATTCACAGGCACAACCGCACTGGGAATCTCTGCTTTCCCAAAGACGCAATCCCTCACGGTGCGCATCCTCGGCAGAGCCTGTTCCCGAAAAGGCAAACGTCCGGCTCCTTGTCCCACACGGAAGGTGGCAGCCCTGAAAGCTCTTGCTGGTCTTCACCTTCCCCCTGCAGCCTATTCACAGGCACAACAGGTTTTGGGATCTGTGCTTGCCCAGAGAAGGAACATCTCACGGTGCGCATCCTCGGCAGAGCCTGTTCCCGAAAAGGCAAACGTCCGGCTCCTTGTCCCACACGGAAGGTGGCAGTCCTGAAAGCTCTTGCTGGTCTTCACCTTCCCCGTGCAGCCTATTCACAGGCACAACAGGTTTGGGGATCTCTGCTTGCCCAGAGACGCAATCTCTCACGGTGCGCATCCTCGGCAGAGCCTGTTCCCGAAAAGGCAAACGTCCGGCTCCTTGTCCCACACGGAAGGTGGCAGCCCGGAAAGCTGTTGCTGGTCTTCACCTTCCCCCTGCAGCCTATTCACAGGCACAACAGGTTTTGGGATCTGTGCTTGCCCAGAGAAGGAACATCTCACGGTGCGCATCCTCGGCAGAGCCTGTTCCCGAAAAGGCAAACGTCCGGCTCCTTGTCCCACACGGAAGGTGGCAGCCCTGAAAGCTCTTGCTGGTCTTCACCTTCCCCCTGCAGCCTATTCACAGGCACAACAGGTTTTGGGATCTGTGCTTGCCCAGAGAAGGAACATCTCACGGTGCGCATCCTCGGCAGAGCCTGTTCCCGAAAAGGCAAACGTCCGGCTCCTTGTCCCACACGGAAGGTGGCAGCCCTGAAAGCTCTTGCTGGTCTTCACCTTCCCCCTGCAGCCTATTCACAGGCACAACCGCACTGGGAATCTCTGCTTTCCCAAAGACGCAATCCCTCACGGTGCGCATCCTCGGCAGAGCCTGTTCCCGAAAAGGCAAACGTCCGGCTCCTTGTCCCACACGGAAGGTGGCAGCCCTGAAAGCTCTTGCTGGTCTTCACCTTCCCCCTGCAGCCTATTCACAGGCACAACAGGTTTTGGGATCTGTGCTTGCCCAGAGAAGGAACATCTCACGGTGCGCATCCTCGGCAGAGCCTGTTCCCGAAAAGGCAAACGTCCGGCTCCTTGTCCCACATGGAAGGTGGCAGTCCTGAAAGCTCTTGCTGGTCTTCACCTTCCCCGTGCAGCCTATTCACAGGCACAACAGGTTTGGGGATCTCTGCTTGCCCAGAGACGCAATCTCTCACGGTGCGCATCCTCGGCAGAGCCTGTTCCCGAAAAGGCAAACGTCCGGCTCCTTGTCCCACACGGAAGGTGGCAGCCCTGAAAGCTCTTGCTGGTCTTCACCTTCCCCCTGCAGCCTATTCACAGGCACAACAGGTTTTGGGATCTGTGCTTGCCCAGAGAAGGAACATCTCACGGTGCGCATCCTCGGCAGAGCCTGTTCCCGAAAAGGCAAACGTCCGGCTCCTTGTCCCACACGGAAGGTGGCAGCCCTGAAAGCTCTTGCTGGTCTTCACCTTCCCCCTGCAGCCTATTCACAGGCACAACAGGTTTTGGGATCTGTGCTTGCCCAGAGAAGGAACATCTCACGGTGCGCATCCTCGGCAGAGCCTGTTCCCGAAAAGGCAAACGTCCGGCTCCTTGTCCCACACGGAAGGTGGCAGCCCTGAAAGCTCTTGCTGGTCTTCACCTTCCCCCTGCAGCCTATTCACAGGAACAACCGCACTGGGAATCTCTGCTTTCCCAAAGACGAAATCCCTCACGGTGCGCATCCTCGGCAGAGCCTGTTCCCGAAAAGGCAAACGTCCGGCTCCTTGTCCCACACGGAAGGTGGCAGCCCTGAAAGCTCTTGCTGGTCTTCACCTTCCCCCTGCAGCCTATTCACAGGCACAACAGGTTTGGGGATCTCTGCTTGCCCAGAGAAGGAACATCTCACGGTGCGCATCCTCGGCAGAGCCTGTTCCCGAAAAGGCAAACGTCCGGCTCCTTGTCCCACACGGAAGGTGGCAGCCCTGAAAGCTCTTGCTGGTCTTCACCTTCCCCCTGCAGCCTATTCACAGGCACAACCGCACTGGGAATCTCTGCTTTCCCAAAGACGCAATCCCTCACGGTGCGCATCCTCGGCAGAGCCTGTTCCCGAAAAGGCAAACGTCCGGCTCCTTGTCCCACACGGAAGGTGGCAGCCCTGAAAGCTCTTGCTGGTCTTCACCTTCCCCCTGCAGCCTATTCACAGGCACAACAGGTTTTGGGATCTGTGCTTGCCCAGAGAAGGAACATCTCACGGTGCGCATCCTCGGCAGAGCCTGTTCCCGAAAAGGCAAACGTCCGGCTCCTTGTCCCACACGGAAGGTGGCAGCCCTGAAAGCTCTTGCTGGTCTTCACCTTCCCCCTGCGGCCTATTCACAGGCACAACAGGTTTGGGGATCTCTGCTTGCCCAGAGAAGGAACATCTCACGGTGCGCATCCTCGGCAGAGCCTGTTCCCGAAAAGGCAAACGTCCGGCTCCTTGTCCCACACGGAAGGTGGCAGCCCTGAAAGCTCTTGCTGGTCTTCACCTTCCCCCTGCAGCCTATTCACAGGCACAACAGGTTTTGGGATCTGTGCTTGCCCAGAGAAGGAACATCTCACGGTGCGCATCCTCGGCAGAGCCTGTTCCCGAAAAGGCAAACGTCCGGCTCCTTGTCCCACACGGAAGGTGGCAGCCCTGAAAGCTGTTGCTGGTCTTCACCTTCCCCCTGCAGCCTATTCACAGGCACAACAGGTTTTGGGATCTGTGCTTGCCCAGAGAAGGAACATCTCACGGTGCGCATCCTCGGCAGAGCCTGTTCCCGAAAAGGCAAACGTCCGGCTCCTTGTCCCACACGGAAGGTGGCAGCCCTGAAAGCTCTTGCTGGTCTTCACCTTCCCCCTGCAGCCTATTCACAGGCACAACCGCACTGGGAATCTCTGCTTTCCCAGAGACGCAATCTCTCACGGTGCGCATCCTCGGCAGAGCCTGTTCCCGAAAAGGCAAACGTCCGGCTCCTTGTCCCACACGAAAGGTGGCAGCCCTGAAAGCTGTTGCTGGTCTTCACCTTCCCCCTGCAGCCTATTCACAGGAACAACCGCACTGGGAAGCTCTGCTTTCCCAAAGACGAAATCCCTCACGGTGCGCATCCTCGGCAGAGCCTGTTCCCGAAAAGGCAAACGTCCGGCTCCTTGTCCCACACGGAAGGTGGCAGCCCGGAAAGCTCTTGCTGGTCTTCACCTTCCCCGTGCAGCCTATTCACAGGCACAACAGGTTTTGGGATCCCTGCTTTCCCAGAGAAGGAACATCTCACGGTGCGCATCCTCGGCAGAGCCTGTTCCCGAAAAGGCAAACGTCCGGCTCCTTGTCCCACACGGAAGGTGGCAGTCCTGAAAGCTCTTGCTGGTCTTCACCTTCCCCCTGCAGCCTATTCACAGGCACAACAGGTTTTGGGATCTCTGCTTTCCCAGAGACGCAATCTCTCATGGTGCGCATCCTCGGCAGAACCTGTTCCCAAAAAGGCAAACGTCCGGCTCCTTGTCCCACACGGAAGGTGGCAGCCCGGAAAGCTGTTGCTGGTCTTCACCTTCCCCCTGCAGCCTATTCACAGGCACAACAGGTTTGGGGATCTGTGCTTGCCCAGAGAAGGAACATCTCACGGTGCGCATCCTCGGCAGAGCCTGTTCCCGAAAAGGCAAACGTCCGGCTCCTTGTCCCACACGGAAGGTGGCAGCCCTGAAAGCTCTTGCTGGTCTTCACCTTCCCCCTGCAGCCTATTCACAGGCACAACCGCACTGGGAATCTCTGCTTTCCCACAGACGCAATCTCTCACGGTGCGCATCCTCGGCAGAGCCTGTTCCCGAAAAGGCAAACGTCCGGCTCCTTGTCCCACACGAAAGGTGGCAGCCCTGAAAGCTGTTGCTGGTCTTCACCTTCCCCGTGCAGCCTATTCACAGGCACAACCGCACTGGGAATCTCTGCTTTCCCAAAGACGCAATCCCTCACGGTGCGCATCCTCGGCAGAGCCTGTTCCCGAAAAGGCAAACGTCCGGCTCCTTGTCCCACACGGAAGGTGGCAGCCCTGAAAGCTCTTGCTGGTCTTCACCTTCCCCCTGCAGCCTATTCACAGGCACAACAGGTTTTGGGATCTGTGCTTGCCCAGAGAAGGAACATCTCACGGTGCGCATCCTCGGCAGAGCCTGTTCCCGAAAAGGCAAACGTCCGGCTCCTTGTCCCACACGGAAGGTGGCAGTCCTGAAAGCTCTTGCTGGTCTTCACCTTCCCCGTGCAGCCTATTCACAGGCACAACAGGTTTGGGGATCTCTGCTTGCCCAGAGACGCAATCTCTCACGGTGCGCATCCTCGGCAGAGCCTGTTCCCGAAAAGGCAAACGTCCGGCTCCTTGTCCCACACGGAAGGTGGCAGCCCTGAAAGCTCTTGCTGGTCTTCACCTTCCCCCTGCAGCCTATTCACAGGCACAACAGGTTTTGGGATCTGTGCTTGCCCAGAGAAGGAACATCTCACGGTGCGCATCCTCGGCAGAGCCTGTTCCCGAAAAGGCAAACGTCCGGCTCCTTGTCCCACACGGAAGGTGGCAGCCCTGAAAGCTCTTGCTGGTCTTCACCTTCCCCCTGCAGCCTATTCACAGGCACAACAGGTTTTGGGATCTGTGCTTGCCCAGAGAAGGAACATCTCACGGTGCGCATCCTCGGCAGAGCCTGTTCCCGAAAAGGCAAACGTCCGGCTCCTTGTCCCACACGGAAGGTGGCAGCCCTGAAAGCTCTTGCTGGTCTTCACCTTCCCCCTGCAGCCTATTCACAGGAACAACCGCACTGGGAATCTCTGCTTTCCCAAAGACGAAATCCCTCACGGTGCGCATCCTCGGCAGAGCCTGTTCCCGAAAAGGCAAACGTCCGGCTCCTTGTCCCACACGGAAGGTGGCAGCCCTGAAAGCTCTTGCTGGTCTTCACCTTCCCCCTGCAGCCTATTCACAGGCACAACAGGTTTTGGGATCTGTGCTTGCCCAGAGAAGGAACATCTCACGGTGCGCATCCTCGGCAGAGCCTGTTCCCGAAAAGGCAAACGTCCGGCTCCTTGTCCCACACGGAAGGTGGCAGCCCTGAAAGCTCTTGCTGGTCTTCACCTTCCCCCTGCAGCCTATTCACAGGCACAACAGGTTTGGGGATCTCTGCTTGCCCAGAGACGCAATCTCTCACGGTGCGCATCCTCGGCAGAGCCTGTTCCCGAAAAGGCAAACGTCCGGCTCCTTGTCCCACACGAAAGGTGGCAGCCCTGAAAGCTGTTGCTGGTCTTCACCTTCCCCGTGCAGCCTATTCACAGGCACAACCGCACTGGGAATCTCTGCTTTCCCAAAGACGCAATCCCTCACGGTGCGCATCCTCGGCAGAGCCTGTTCCCGAAAAGGCAAACGTCCGGCTCCTTGTCCCACACGGAAGGTGGCAGCCCTGAAAGCTCTTGCTGGTCTTCACCTTCCCCCTGCAGCCTATTCACAGGCACAACAGGTTTTGGGCTCTGTGCTTGCCCAGAGAAGGAACATCTCACGGTGCGCATCCTCGGCAGAGCCTGTTCCCGAAAAGGCAAACGTCCGGCTCCTTGTCCCACACGGAAGCTGGCAGCCCTGAAAGCTCTTGCTGGTCTTCACCTTCCCCCTGCGGCCTATTCACAGGCACAACAGGTTTGGGGATCTCTGCTTGCCCAGAGAAGGAACATCTCACGGTGCGCATCCTCGGCAGAGCCTGTTCCCGAAAAGGCAAACGTCCGGCTCCTTGTCCCACACGGAAGGTGGCAGCCCTGAAAGCTCTTGCTGGTCTTCACCTTCCCCCTGCAGCCTATTCACAGGCACAACAGGTTTTGGGATCTGTGCTTGCCCAGAGAAGGAACATCTCACGGTGCGCATCCTCGGCAGAGCCTGTTCCCGAAAAGGCAAACGTCCGGCTCCTTGTCCCACACGGAAGGTGGCAGCCCTGAAAGCTCTTGCTGGTCTTCACCTTCCCCCTGCAGCCTATTCACAGGCACAACCGCACTGGGAATCTCTGCTTTCCCAGAGACGCAATCTCTCACGGTGCGCATCCTCGGCAGAGCCTGTTCCCGAAAAGGCAAACGTCCGGCTCCTTGTCCCACACGGAAGGTGGCAGCCCTGAAAGCTCTTGCTGGTCTTCACCTTCCCCGCGCAGCCTATTCACAGGCACAACAGGTTTTGGGATCCCTGCTTTCCCAGAGACGCAACCCCTCACGGTGCGCATCCTCGGCAGAGCCTGTTCCCGAAAAGGCAAACGTCCGGCTCCTTGTCCCACACGGAAGGTGGCAGCCCTGAAAGCTCTTGCTGGTCTTCACCTTCCCCCTGCAGCCTATTCACAGGCACAACCGCACTGGGAATCTCTGCTTTCCCAGAGACGCAATCTCTCACGGTGCGCATCCTCGGCAGAGCCTGTTCCCGAAAAGGCAAACGTCCGGCTCCTTGTCCCACACGGAAGGTGGCAGCCCTGAAAGCTCTTGCTGGTCTTCACCTTCCCCCTGCAGCCTGTTCACAGCCACAACAGGTTTTGGGATCTGTGCTTGCCCAGAGAAGGAACATCTCATGGTGCGCATCCTCGGCAGAGCCTGTTCCCGAAAAGGCAAACGTCCGGCTCCTTGTCCCACACGGAAGGTGGCAGCCCTGAAAGCTCTTGCTGGTCTTCACCTTCCCCCTGCAGCCTATTCACAGGCACAACAGGTTTTGGGATCTGTGCTTGCCCAGAGAAGGAACATCTCACGGTGCGCATCCTCGGCAGAGCCTGTTCCCGAAAAGGCAAACGTCCGGCTCCTTGTCCCACACGGAAGGTGGCAGCCCTGAAAGCTCTTGCTGGTCTTCACCTTCCCCCTGCAGCCTATTCACAGGCACAACAGGTTTTGGGATCTGTGCTTGCCCAGAGAAGGAACATCTCACGGTGCGCATCCTCGGCAGAGCCTGTTCCCGAAAAGGCAAACGTCCGGCTCCTTGTCCCACACGGAAGGTGGCAGCCCTGAAAGCTCTTGCTGGTCTTCACCTTCCCCCTGCAGCCTATTCACAGGCACAACCGCACTGGGAATCTCTGCTTTCCCAGAGACGCAATCTCTCACGGTGCGCATCCTCGGCAGAGCCTGTTCCCGAAAAGGCAAACGTCCGGCTCCTTGTCCCACACGGAAGGTGGCAGCCCTGAAAGCTCTTGCTGGTCTTCACCTTCCCCGCGCAGCCTATTCACAGGCACAACAGGTTTTGGGATCCCTGCTTTCCCAGAGACGCAACCCCTCACGGTGCGCATCCTCGGCAGAGCCTGTTCCCGAAAAGGCAAACGTCCGGCTCCTTGTCCCACACGGAAGGTGGCAGCCCTGAAAGCTCTTGCTGGTCTTCACCTTCCCCCTGCAGCCTATTCACAGGCACAACCGCACTGGGAATCTCTGCTTTCCCAGAGACGCAATCTCTCACGGTGCGCATCCTCGGCAGAGCCTGTTCCCGAAAAGGCAAACGTCCGGCTCCTTGTCCCACACGGAAGGTGGCAGCCCTGAAAGCTCTTGCTGGTCTTCACCTTCCCCCTGCAGCCTGTTCACAGCCACAACAGGTTTTGGGATCTGTGCTTGCCCAGAGAAGGAACATCTCATGGTGCGCATCCTCGGCAGAGCCTGTTCCCGAAAAGGCAAACGTCCGGCTCCTTGTCCCACACGGAAGGTGGCAGCCCTGAAAGCTCTTGCTGGTCGTCACCTTCCCCCTGCAGGCTATTCACAGGCACAACAGGTTTTGGGATCTGTGCTTGCCCAGAGAAGGAACATCTCACGGTGCGCATCCTCGGCAGAGCCTGTTCCCGAAAAGGCAAACGTCCGGCTCCTTGTCCCACACGGAAGGTGGCAGCCCTGAAAGCTCTTGCTGGTCTTCACCTTCCCCCTGCAGCCTATTCACAGGCACAACAGGTTTTGGGATCTGTGCTTGCCTAGAGAAGGAACATCTCACGGTGCGCATCCTCGGCAGAGCCTGTTCCCGAAAAGGCAAACGTCCGGCTCCTTGTCCCACATGGAAGGTGGCAGCCCTGAAAGCTGTTCCTGGTCTTCACCTTCCCCCTGCAGCCTATTCACAGGCACAACCGCACTGGGAATCTCTGCTTTCCCAGAGACGCAATCTCTCACGGTGCGCATCCTCGGCAGAGCCTGTTCCCGAAAAGGCAAACGTCCGGCTCCTTGTCCCACACGGAAGGTGGCAGCCCTGAAAGCTGTTGCTGGTCTTCACCTTCCCCCTGCAGCCTATTCACAGGCACAACCGCACTGGGAATCTCTGCTTTCCCAAAGACGCAATCTCCAACGGTGCGCATCCTCGGCAGAGCCTGTTCCCGAAAAGGCAAACGTCCGGCTCCTTGTCCCACACGGAAGGTGGCAGCCCGGAAAGCTGTTGCTGGTCTTCACCTTCCCCCTGCAGCCTATTCACAGGCACAACAGGTTTTGGGATCTGTGCTTGCCCAGAGAAGGAACATCTCACGGTGCGCACCCTCGGCAGAGCCTGTTCCCGAAAAGGCAAACGTCCGGCTCCTTGTCCCACACGGAAGGTGGCAGCCCTGAAAGCTCTTGCTGGTCTTCACCTTCCCCCTGCAGCCTATTCACAGGCACAACCGCACTGGGAATCTCTGCTTTCCCAGAGACGCAATCTCTCACGGTGCGCATCCTCGGCAGAGCCTGTTCCCGAAAAGGCAAACGTCCGGCTCCTTGTCCCACACGGAAGGTGGCAGCCCTGAAAGCTCTTGCTGGTCTTCACCTTCCCCCTGCAGCCTATTCACAGGCACAACCGCACTGGGAATCTCTGCTTTCCCAGAGACGCAATCTCTCACGGTGCTCATCCTCGGCAGAGCCTGTTCCCGAAAAGGCAAACGTCCGGCTCCTTGTCCCACACGGAAGGTGGCAGCCCTGAAAGCTCTTGCTGGTCTTCACCTTCCCCGTGCAGCCTATTCACAGGCACAACCGCACTGGGAATCTCTGCTTTCCCAAAGACGCAATCCCTCACGGTGCGCATCCTCGGCAGAGCCTGTTCCCGAAAAGGCAAACGTCCGGCTCCTTGTCCCACACGGAAGGTGGCAGCCCTGAAAGCTGTTGCTGGTCTTCACCTTCCCCCTGCAGCCGATTCACAGGCACAACAGGTTTTGGGATCTGTGCTTGCCCAGAGAAGGAACATCTCACGGTGCGCATCCTCGGCAGAGCCTGTTCCCGAAAAGGCAAACGTCCGGCTCCTTGTCCCACACGGAAGGTGGCAGTCCTGAAAGCTCTTGCTGGTCTTCACCTTCCCCGTGCAGCCTATTCACAGGCACAACAGGTTTTGGGATCCCTGCTTTCCCAGAGACGCAACCCCTCACGGTGGGCATCCTCGGCAGAGCCTGTTCCCGAAAAGGCAAACGTCCGGCTCCTTGTCCCACACGGAAGGTGGCAGCCCTGAAAGCTCTTGCTGGTCTTCACCTTCCCCGTGCAGCCTATTCACAGGCACAACAGGTTTTGGGATCTGTGCTTGCCCAGAGACGGAACATCTCACGGTGCGCATCCTCGGCAGAGCCTGTTCCAGAACAGGCAAACGTCCGGCTCCTTGTCCCACACGGAAGGTGGCAGCCCTGAAAGCTGTTGCTGGTCTTCACCTTCCCCCTGCAGTCTATTCACAGGCACAACACGTTTTGGGATCTGAGCTTGCCCAGAGAAGGAACATCTCACGGTGCGCATCCTCGGCAGAGCTTGTTCCCAAAAAGGCAAACGTCCGGCTCCTTGTCCCACACGGAAGGTGGCAGCCCTGAAAGCTGTTGCTGGTCTTCACCTTCCCCCTGCAGCCTATTCACAGGCACAACCGCACTGGGAATCTCTGCTTTCCCAATGACGCAATCCCTCACGGTGCGCATCCTCGGCAGAGCCTGTTCCCGAAAAGGCAAACGTCCGGCTCCTTGTCCCACACGCAAGGTGGCAGCCCTGAAAGCTCTTGCTGGTCTTCACCTTCCCCCTGCAGCCTATTCACAGGCACAACAGGTTTTGGGATCTCTGCTTGCCCAGAGAAGGAACATCTCACGGTGCGCATCCTCGGCAGAGCCTGTTCCCGAAAAGGCAAACGTCCGGCTCCTTGTCCCACACGGAAGGTGGCAGCCCTGAAAGCTCTTGCTGGTCTTCACCTTCCCCGTGCAGCCTATTCACAGGCACAACAGGTTTTGGGATCTGTGCTTGCCCAGAGACGGAACATCTCACGGTGCGCATCCTCGGCAGAGCCTGTTCCCGAAAAGGCAAACGTCCGGCTCCTTGTCCCACACGGAAGGTGGCAGCCCTGAAAGCTCTTGCTGGTCTTCACCTTCCCCCTGCAGCCTATTCACAGGCACAACCGCACTGGGAATCTCTGCTTTCCCAGAGACGCAATCTCTCACGGTGCGCATCCTCGGCAGAGCCTGTTCCCGAAAAGGCAAACATCCGGCTCCTTGTCCCACACGGAAGGTGGCAGCCCGGAAAGCTGTTGCTGGTCTTCACCTTCCCCCTGCAGCCTATTCACAGGCACAACCGCACTGGGAATCTCTGCTTTCCCAAAGACGCAATCTCCAACGGTGCGCATCCTCGGCAGAGCCTGTTCCCGAAAAGGCAAACGTCCGGCTCCTTGTCCCACACGGAAGGTGGCAGCCCTGAAAGCTCTTGCTGGTCTTCACCTTCCCCCTGCAGCCTATTCACAGGCACAACAGGTTTTGGGATCTGTGCTTGCCCAGAGAAGGAACATCTCACGGTGCGCACCCTCGGCAGAGCCTGTTCCCGAAAAGGCAAACGTCCGGCTCCTTGTCCCACACGGAAGGTGGCAGCCCGGAAAGCTGTTGCTGGTCTTCACCTTCCCCCTGCAGCCTAGTCACAGGCACAACAGGTTTTGGGATCTGTGCTTGCCCAGAGACGGAACATCTCACGGTGCGCATCCTCGGCAGAGCCTGTTCCAGAACAGGCAAACGTCCGGCTCCTTGTCCCACACGGAAGGTGGCAGCCCTGAAAGCTGTTGCTGGTCTTCACCTTCCCCCTGCAGTCTATTCACAGGCACAACACGTTTTGGGATCTGAGCTTGCCCAGAGAAGGAACATCTCACGGTGCGCATCCTCGGCAGAGCTTGTTCCCAAAAAGGCAAACGTCCGGCTCCTTGTCCCACACGGAAGGTGGCAGCCCTGAAAGCTGTTGCTGGTCTTCACCTTCCCCCTGCAGCCTATTCACAGGCACAACCGCACTGGGAATCTCTGCTTTCCCAATGACGCAATCCCTCACGGTGCGCATCCTCGGCAGAGCCTGTTCCCGAAAAGGCAAACGTCCGGCTCCTTGTCCCACACGCAAGGTGGCAGCCCTGAAAGCTCTTGCTGGTCTTCACCTTCCCCCTGCAGCCTATTCACAGGCACAACAGGTTTTGGGATCTCTGCTTGCCCAGAGAAGGAACATCTCACGGTGCGCATCCTCGGCAGAGCCTGTTCCCGAAAAGGCAAACGTCCGGCTCCTTGTCCCACACGGAAGGTGGCAGCCCTGAAAGCTCTTGCTGGTCTTCACCTTCCCCGTGCAGCCTATTCACAGGCACAACAGGTTTTGGGATCTGTGCTTGCCCAGAGACGGAACATCTCACGGTGCGCATCCTCGGCAGAGCCTGTTCCCGAAAAGGCAAACGTCCGGCTCCTTGTCCCACACGGAAGGTGGCAGCCCTGAAAGCTCTTGCTGGTCTTCACCTTCCCCCTGCAGCCTATTCACAGGCACAACCGCACTGGGAATCTCTGCTTTCCCAGAGACGCAATCTCTCACGGTGCGCATCCTCGGCAGAGCCTGTTCCCGAAAAGGCAAACATCCGGCTCCTTGTCCCACACGGAAGGTGGCAGCCCGGAAAGCTGTTGCTGGTCTTCACCTTCCCCCTGCAGCCTATTCACAGGCACAACCGCACTGGGAATCTCTGCTTTCCCAAAGACGCAATCTCCAACGGTGCGCATCCTCGGCAGAGCCTGTTCCCGAAAAGGCAAACGTCCGGCTCCTTGTCCCACACGGAAGGTGGCAGCCCGGAAAGCTGTTGCTGGTCTTCACCTTCCCCCTGCAGCCTATTCACAGGCACAACAGGTTTTGGGATCTGTGCTTGCCCAGAGAAGGAACATCTCACGGTGCGCACCCTCGGCAGAGCCTGTTCCCGAAAAGGCAAACGTCCGGCTCCTTGTCCCACACGGAAGGTGGCAGCCCTGAAAGCTCTTGCTGGTCTTCACCTTCCCCCTGCAGCCTATTCACAGGCACAACCGCACTGGGAATCTCTGCTTTCCCAGAGACGCAATCTCTCACGGTGCGCATCCTCGGCAGAGCCTGTTCCCGAAAAGGCAAACGTCCGGCTCCTTGTCCCACACGGAAGGTGGCAGCCCTGAAAGCTCTTGCTGGTCTTCACCTTCCCCCTGCAGCCTATTCACAGGCACAACCGCACTGGGAATCTCTGCTTTCCCAGAGACGCAATCTCTCACGGTGCGCATCCTCGGCAGAGCCTGTTCCCGAAAAGGCAAACGTCCGGCTCCTTGTCCCACACGGAAGGTGGCAGCCCTGAAAGCTCTTGCTGGTCTTCACCTTCCCCGTGCAGCCTATTCACAGGCACAACCGCACTGGGAATCTCTGCTTTCCCAAAGACGCAATCCCTCACGGTGCGCATCCTCGGCAGAGCCTGTTCCCGAAAAGGCAAACGTCCGGCTCCTTGTCCCACACGGAAGGTGGCAGCCCTGAAAGCTGTTGCTGGTCTTCACCTTCCCCCTGCAGCCGATTCACAGGCACAACAGGTTTTGGGATCTGTGCTTGCCCAGAGAAGGAACATCTCACGGTGCGCATCCTCGGCAGAGCCTGTTCCCGAAAAGGCAAACGTCCGGCTCCTTGTCCCACACGGAAGGTGGCAGTCCTGAAAGCTCTTGCTGGTCTTCACCTTCCCCGTGCAGCCTATTCACAGGCACAACAGGTTTTGGGATCCCTGCTTTCCCAGAGACGCAACCCCTCACGGTGGGCATCCTCGGCAGAGCCTGTTCCCGAAAAGGCAAACGTCCGGCTCCTTGTCCCACACGGAAGGTGGCAGCCCTGAAAGCTCTTGCTGGTCTTCACCTTCCCCGTGCAGCCTATTCACAGGCACAACAGGTTTTGGGATCTGTGCTTGCCCAGAGACGGAACATCTCACGGTGCGCATCCTCGGCAGAGCCTGTTCCAGAACAGGCAAACGTCCGGCTCCTTGTCCCACACGGAAGGTGGCAGCCCTGAAAGCTGTTGCTGGTCTTCACCTTCCCCCTGCAGTCTATTCACAGGCACAACACGTTTTGGGATCTGAGCTTGCCCAGAGAAGGAACATCTCACGGTGCGCATCCTCGGCAGAGCTTGTTCCCAAAAAGGCAAACGTCCGGCTCCTTGTCCCACACGGAAGGTGGCAGCCCTGAAAGCTGTTGCTGGTCTTCACCTTCCCCCTGCAGCCTATTCACAGGCACAACAGGTTTTGGGATCTGTGCTTGCCCAGAGAAGGAACATCTCACGGTGCGCATCCTCGGCAGAGCCTGTTCCCGAAAAGGCAAACGTCCGGCTCCTTGTCCCACACGGAAGGTGGCAGCCCTGAAAGCTCTTGCTGGTCGTCACCTTCCCCCTGCAGCCTATTCACAGGCACAACAGGTTTTGGGATCTCTGCTTGCCCAGAGAAGGAACATCTCACGGTGCGCATCCTCGGCAGAGCCTGTTCCCGAAAAGGCAAACGTCCGGCTCCTTGTCCCACACGGAAGGTGGCAGCCCTGAAAGCTCTTGCTGGTCTTCACCTTCCCCCTGCAGCCTATTCACAGGCACAACAGGTTTTGGGATCTGTGCTTGCCCAGAGAAGGAACATCTCACGGTGCGCATCCTCGGCAGAGCCTGTTCCCGAAAAGGCAAACGTCCGGCTCCTTGTCCCACATGGAAGGTGGCAGCCCTGAAAGCTGTTCCTGGTCTTCACCTTCCCCCTGCAGCCTATTCACAGGCACAACCGCACTGGGAATCTCTGCTTTCCCAGAGACGCAATCTCTCACGGTGCGCATCCTCGGCAGAGCCTGTTCCCGAAAAGGCAAACGTCCGGCTCCTTGTCCCACACGGAAGGTGGCAGCCCTGAAAGCTCTTGCTGGTCTTCACCTTCCCCCTGCAGCCTATTCACAGGCACAACCGCACTGGGAATCTCTGCTTTCCCAAAGACGCAATCCCTCACGGTGCGCATCCTCGGCAGAGCCTGTTCCCAAAAAGGCAAACGTCCGGCTCCTTGTCCCACACGCAAGGTGGCAGCCCTGAAAGCTCTTGCTGGTCTTCACCTTCCCCCTGCAGCCTATTCACAGGCACAACAGGTTTGGGGATCTCCACTTGCCCAGAGAAGGAACATCTCACGGTGCGCATCCTCGGCAGAGCCTGTTCCCGAACAGGCAAACGTCCGGCTCCTTGTCCCACACGGAAGGTGGCAGCCCTGAAAGCTCTTGCTGGTCTTCACCTTCCCCCTGCAGCCTATTCACAGGCACAACAGCTTTTGGGATCTGTGCTTGCCCAGAGACGGAACATCTCACGGTGCGCATCCTCGGCAGAGCCTGTTCCCGAAAAGGCAAACGTCCGGCTCCTTGTCCCACACGGAAGGTGGCAGCCCTGAAAGCTCTTGCTGGTCTTCACCTTCCCCGTGCAGCCTATTCACAGGCACAACCGCACTGGGAATCTCTGCTTTCCCAAAGACGCAATCCCTCACGGTGCGCATCCTCGGCAGAGCCTGTTCCCGAAAAGGCAAACGTCCGGCTCCTTGTCCCACACGGAAGGTGGCAGCCCTGAAAGCTCTTGCTGGTCTTCACCTTCCCCCTGCAGCCGATTCACAGGCACAACAGGTTTTGGGATCTGTGCTTGCCCAGAGAAGGAACATCTCACGGTGCGCATCCTCGGCAGAGCCTGTTCCCGAAAAGGCAAACGTCCGGCTCCTTGTCCCACACGGAAGGTGGCAGTCCTGAAAGCTCTTGCTGGTCTTCACCTTCCCCGTGCAGCCTATTCACAGGCACAACAGGTTTTGGGATCCCTGCTTTCCCAGAGACGCAACCCCTCACGGTGCGCATCCTCGGCAGAGCCTGTTCCCGAAAAGGCAAACGTCCGGCTCCTTGTCCCACACGGAAGGTGGCAGCCCTGAAAGCTCTTGCTGGTCTTCACCTTCCCCGTGCAGCCTATTCACAGGCACAACAGGTTTTGGGATCTGTGCTTGCCCAGAGACGGAACATCTCACGGTGCGCATCCTCGGCAGAGCCTGTTCCAGAACAGGCAAACGTCCGGCTCCTTGTCCCACACGGAAGGTGGCAGCCCTGAAAGCTGTTGCTGGTCTTCACCTTCCCCCTGCAGTCTATTCACAGGCACAACAGGTTTTGGGATCTGAGCTTGCCCAGAGAAGGAACATCTCACGGTGCGCATCCTCGGCAGAGCTTGTTCCCAAAAAGGCAAACGTCCGGCTCCTTGTCCCACACGGAAGGTGGCAGCCCTGAAAGCTGTTGCTGGTCTTCACCTTCCCCCTGCAGCCTATTCACAGGCACAACAGGTTTTGGGATCTGTGCTTGCCCAGAGAAGGAACATCTCACGGTGCGCATCCTCGGCAGAGCCTGTTCCCGAAAAGGCAAACGTCCGGCTCCTTGTCCCACACGGAAGGTGGCAGCCCTGAAAGCTCTTGCTGGTCGTCACCTTCCCCCTGCAGCCGATTCACAGGCACAACAGGTTTTGGGATCTCTGCTTGCCCAGAGAAGGAACATCTCACGGTGCGCATCCTCGGCAGAGCCTGTTCCCGAAAAGGCAAACGTCCGGCTCCTTGTCCCACACGGAAGGTGGCAGCCCTGAAAGCTCTTGCTGGTCTTCACCTTCCCCCTGCAGCCTATTCACAGGCACAACAGGTTTTGGGATCTCTGCTTGCCCAGAGAAGGAACATCTCACGGTGCGCATCCTCGGCAGAGCCTGTTCCCGAAAAGGCAAACGTCCGGCTCCTTGTCCCACATGGAAGGTGGCAGCCCTGAAAGCTGTTCCTGGTCTTCACCTTCCCCCTGCAGCCTATTCACAGGCACAACCGCACTGGGAATCTCTGCTTTCCCAGAGACGCAATCTCTCATGGTGCGCATCCTCGGCAGAGCCTGTTCCCGAAAAGGCAAACGTCCGGCTCCTTGTCCCACACGGAAGGTGGCAGCCCTGAAAGCTCTTGCTGGTCTTCACCTTCCCCCTGCAGCCTATTCACAGGCACAACCGCACTGGGAATCTCTGCTTTCCCAAAGACGCAATCCCTCACGGTGCGCATCCTCGGCAGAGCCTGTTCCCAAAAAGGCAAACGTCCGGCTCCTTGTCCCACACGCAAGGTGGCAGCCCTGAAAGCTCTTGCTGGTCTTCACCTTCCCCCTGCAGCCTATTCACAGGCACAACAGGTTTGGGGATCTCCGCTTGCCCAGAGAAGGAACATCTCACGGTGCGCATCCTCGGCAGAGCCTGTTCCCGAACAGGCAAACGTCCGGCTCCTTGTCCCACACGGAAGGTGGCAGCCCTGAAAGCTCTTGCTGGTCTTCACCTTCCCCCTGCAGCCTATTCACAGGCACAACAGCTTTTGGGATCTGTGCTTGCCCAGAGACGGAACATCTCACGGTGCGCATCCTCGGCAGAGCCTGTTCCCGAAAAGGCAAACGTCCGGCTCCTTGTCCCACACGGAAGGTGGCAGCCCTGAAAGCTCTAGCTGGTCTTCACCTTCCCCGTGCAGCCTATTCACAGGCACAACCGCACTGGGAATCTCTGCTTTCCCAAAGACGCAATCCCTCACGGTGCGCATCCTCGGCAGAGCCTGTTCCCGAAAAGGCAAACGTCCGGCTCCTTGTCCCACACGGAAGGTGGCAGCCCTGAAAGCTCTTGCTGGTCTTCACCTTCCCCCTGCAGCCTATTCACAGGCACAACAGGTTTTGGGATCTGTGCTTGCCCAGAGAAGGAACATCTCACGGTGCGCACCCTCGGCAGAGCCTGTTCCAGAACAGGCAAACGTCCGGCTCCTTGTCCCACACGGAAGGTGGCAGCCCTGAAAGCTCTTGCTGGTCTTCACCTTCCCCGTGCAGCCTATTCACAGGCACAACCGCACTGGGAATCTCTGCTTTACCAATGACGCAATCCCTCACGGTGCGCATCCTCGGCAGAGCCTGTTCCCGAAAAGGCAAACGTCCGGCTCCTTGTCCCACACGGAAGGTGGCAGCCCTGAAAGCTCTTGCTGGTCTTCACCTTCCCCCTGCAGCCTATTCACAGGCACAACAGGTTTTGGGATCCCTGCTTTCCCAGAGAAGGAACATCTCACGGTGCGCATCCTCGGCAGAGCCTGTTCCCGAAAAGGCAAACGTCCGGCTCCTTGTCCCACACGGAAGGTGGCAGCCCTGAAAGCTCTTGCTGGTCTTCACCTTCCCCGTACAGCCTATTCACAGGCACAACAGGTTTTGGGATCCCTGCTTTCCCAGAGAAGGAACATCTCACGGTGCGCATCCTCGGCAGAGCCTGTTCCCGAAAAGGCAAACGTCCGGCTCCTTGTCCCACACGGAAGGTGGCAGCCCTGAAAGCTCTTGCTGGTCTTCACCTTCCCCCTACAGCCTATTCACAGGCACAACCGCACTGGGAATCTCTGCTTTCCCAGAGACGCAATCTCTCACGGTGCGCATCCTCGGCAGAGCCTGTTCCCGAAAAGGCAAACGTCCGGCTCCTTGTCCCACACGGAAGGTGGCAGCCCTGAAAGCTCTTGCTGGTCTTCACCTTCCCCGTGCAGCCTATTCACAGGCACAACCGCACTGGGAATCTCTGCTTTCCCAAAGACGCAATCCCTCACGGTGCGCATCCTCGGCAGAGCCTGTTCCCGAAAAGGCAAACGTCCGGCTCCTTGTCCCACACGGAAGGTGGCAGCCCTGAAAGCTGTTGCTGGTCTTCACCTTCCCCCTGCAGCCTATTCACAGGCACAACAGGTTTTGGGATCTGTGCTTGCCCAGAGAAGGAACATCTCACGGTGCGCATCCTCGGCAGAGCCTGTTCCCGAAAAGGCAAACGTCCGGCTCCTTGTCCCACACGGAAGGTGGCAGTCCTGAAAGCTCTTGCTGGTCTTCACCTTCCCCGTGCAGCCTATTCACAGGCACAACAGGTTTTGGGATCCCTGCTTTCCCAGAGACGCAACCCCTCACGGTGCGCATCCTCGGCAGAGCCTGTTCCCGAAAAGGCAAACGTCCGGCTCCTTGTCCCACACGGAAGGTGGCAGCCCTGAAAGCTCTTGCTGGTCTTCACCTTCCCCGTGCAGCCTATTCACAGGCACAACAGGTTTTGGGATCTGTGCTTGCCCAGAGACGGAACATCTCACGGTGCGCATCCTCGGCAGAGCCTGTTCCAGAACAGGCAAACGTCCGGCTCCTTGTCCCACACGGAAGGTGGCAGCCCTGAAAGCTGTTGCTGGTCTTCACCTTCCCCCTGCAGTCTATTCACAGGCACAACAGGTTTTGGGATCTGAGCTTGCCCAGAGAAGGAACATCTCACGGTGCGCATCCTCGGCAGAGCTTGTTCCCAAAAAGGCAAACGTCCGGCTCCTTGTCCCACACGGAAGGTGGCAGCCCTGAAAGCTCTTGCTGGTCTTCACCTTCCCCCTGCAGCCTATTCACAGGCACAACCGCACTGGGAATCTCTGCTTTCCCAGAGACGCAATCTCTCACGGTGCGCATCCTCGGCAGAGCCTGTTCCCGAAAAGGCAAACGTCCGGCTCCTTGTCCCACACGGAAGGTGGCAGCCCGGAAAGCTCTTGCTGGTCTTCACCTTCCCCCTGCAGCCTATTCACAGGCACAACCGCACTGGGAATCTCTGCTTTCCCAAAGACGCAATCTCTCACGGTGCGCATCCTCGGCAGAGCTTGTTCCCGAAAAGGCAAACGTCCGGCTCCTTGTCCCACACGGAAGGTGGTAGCCCTGAAAGCTCTTGCTGGTCTTCACCTTCCCCCTGCAGCCTATTCACAGGCACAACAGGTTTGGGGATCTGTGCTTGCCCAGAGAAGGAACATCTCACGGTGCGCATCCTCGGCAGAGCCTGTTCCCGAAAAGGCAAACGTCCGGCTCCTTGTCCCACACGGAAGGTGGCAGCCCGGAAAGCTCTTGCTGGTCTTCACCTTCCCCCTGCAGCCTATTCACAGGCACAACAGGTTTTGGGATCTCTGCTTGCCCAGAGAAGGAACATCTCACGGTGCGCATCCTCGGCAGAGCCTGTTCCCGAAAAGGCAAACGTCCGGCTCCTTGTCCCACATGGAAGGTGGCAGCCCTGAAAGCTGTTCCTGGTCTTCACCTTCCCCCTGCAGCCTATTCACAGGCACAACCGCACTGGGAATCTCTGCTTTCCCAGAGACGCAATCTCTCATGGTGCGCATCCTCGGCAGAGCCTGTTCCCGAAAAGGCAAACGTCCGGCTCCTTGTCCCACACGGAAGGTGGCAGCCCTGAAAGCTCTTGCTGGTCTTCACCTTCCCCCTGCAGCCTATTCACAGGCACAACCGCACTGGGAATCTCTGCTTTCCCAATGACGCAATCCCTCACGGTGCGCATCCTCGGCAGAGCCTGTTCCCAAAAAGGCAAACGTCCGGCTCCTTGTCCCACACGCAAGGTGGCAGCCCTGAAAGCTCTTGCTGGTCTTCACCTTCCCCCTGCAGCCTATTCACAGGCACAACAGGTTTGGGGATCTCCGCTTGCCCAGAGAAGGAACATCTCACGGTGCGCATCCTCGGCAGAGCCTGTTCCCGAAAAGGCAAACGTCCGGCTCCTTGTCCCACACGGAAGGTGGCAGCCCTGAAAGCTCTTGCTGGTCTTCACCTTCCCCCTGCAGCCTATTCACAGGCACAACAGCTTTTGGGATCTGTGCTTGCCCAGAGACGGAACATCTCACGGTGCGCATCCTCGGCAGAGCCTGTTCCCGAAAAGGCAAACGTCCGGCTCCTTGTCCCACACGGAAGGTGGCAGCCCTGAAAGCTCTTGCTGGTCTTCACCTTCCCCGTGCAGCCTATTCACAGGCACAACCGCACTGGGAATCTCTGCTTTCCCAGAGACGCAATCTCTCACGGTGCGCATCCTCGGCAGAGCCTGTTCCCGAAAAGGCAAACGTCCGGCTCCTTGTCCCACACGGAAGGTGGCAGCCCGGAAAGCTGTTGCTGGTCTTCACCTTCCCCCTGCAGCCTATTCACAGGCACAACCGCACTGGGAATCTCTGCTTTCCCAAAGACGCAATCTCTCACGGTGCGCATCCTCGGCAGAGCCTGTTCCCGAAAAGGCAAACGTCCGGCTCCTTGTCCCACACGGAAGGTGGCAGCCCGGAAAGCTGTTGCTGGTCTTCACCTTCCCCCTGCAGCCTATTCACAGGCACAACAGGTTTTGGGATCTGTGCTTGCCCAGAGAAGGAACATCTCACGGTGCGCACCCTCGGCAGAGCCTGTTCCAGAACAGGCAAACGTCCGGCTCCTTGTCCCACACGGAAGGTGGCAGCCCTGAAAGCTCTTGCTGGTCGTCACCTTCCCCCTGCAGCCTATTCACAGGCACAACAGGTTTTGGGATCTCTGCTTGCCCAGAGAAGGAACATCTCACGGTGCGCATCCTCGGCAGAGCCTGTTCCCGAAAAGGCAAACGTCCGGCTCCTTGTCCCACACGGAAGGTGGCAGCCCTGAAAGCTCTTGCTGGTCTTCACCTTCCCCCTGCAGCCTATTCACAGGCACAACAGGTTTTGGGATCTGTGCTTGCCCAGAGAAGGAACATCTCACGGTGCGCATCCTCGGCAGAGCCTGTTCCCGAAAAGGCAAACGTCCGGCTCCTTGTCCCACATGGAAGGTGGCAGCCCTGAAAGCTGTTGCTGGTCTTCACCTTCCCCCTGCAGCCTATTCACAGGCACAACAGGTTTTGGGATCTGTGCTTGCCCAGAGACGCAATCTCTCATGGTGCGCATCCTCGGCAGAGCCTGTTCCCGAAAAGGCAAACGTCCGGCTCCTTGTCCCACACGGAAGGTGGCAGCCCGGAAAGCTGTTGCTGGTCTTCACCTTCCCCCTGCAGCCTATTCACAGGCACAACCGCACTGGGAATCTCTGCTTTCCCAAAGACGCAATCCCTCACGGTGCGCATCCTCGGCAGAGCCTGTTCCCAAAAAGGCAAACGTCCGGCTCCTTGTCCCACACGCAAGGTGGCAGCCCTGAAAGCTCTTGCTGGTCTTCACCTTCCCCCTGCAGCCTATTCACAGGCACAACAGGTTTGGGGATCTCCGCTTGCCCAGAGAAGGAACATCTCACGGTGCGCATCCTCGGCAGAGCCTGTTCCCGAAAAGGCAAACGTCCGGCTCCTTGTCCCACACGGAAGGTGGCAGCCCTGAAAGCTCTTGCTGGTCTTCACCTTCCCCCTGCAGCCTATTCACAGGCACAACAGCTTTTGGGATCTGTGCTTGCCCAGAGACGGAACATCTCACGGTGCGCATCCTCGGCAGAGCCTGTTCCCGAAAAGGCAAACGTCCGGCTCCTTGTCCCACACGGAAGGTGGCAGCCCTGAAAGCTCTTGCTGGTCTTCACCTTCCCCGTGCAGCCTATTCACAGGCACAACCGCACTGGGAATCTCTGCTTTCCCAAAGACGCAATCCCTCACGGTGCGCATCCTCGGCAGAGCCTGTTCCCGAAAAGGCAAACGTCCGGCTCCTTGTCCCACACGGAAGGTGGCAGCCCTGAAAGCTCTTGCTGGTCTTCACCTTCCCCCTGCAGCCTATTCACAGGCACAACAGGTTTTGGCATCTGTGCTTGCCCAGAGAAGGAACATCTCACGGTGCGCACCCTCGGCAGAGCCTGTTCCAGAACAGGCAAACGTCCGGCTCCTTGTCCCACACGGAAGGTGGCAGCCCTGAAAGCTCTTGCTGGTCTTCACCTTCCCCGTGCAGCCTATTCACAGACACAACCGCACTGGGAATCTCTGCTTTACCAATGACGCAATCCCTCACGGTGCGCATCCTCGGCAGAGCCTGTTCCCGAAAAGGCAAACGTCCGGCTCCTTGTCCCACACGCAAGGTGGCAGCCCTGAAAGCTCTTGCTGGTCTTCACCTTCCCCCTGCAGCCTATTCACAGGCACAACAGGTTTTGGGATCCCTGCTTTCCCAGAGAAGGAACATCTCACGGTGCGCATCCTCGGCAGAGCCTGTTCCCGAAAAGGCAAACGTCCGGCTCCTTGTCCCACACGGAAGGTGGCAGCCCTGAAAGCTCTTGCTGGTCTTCACCTTCCCCCTGCAGCCTATTCACAGGCACAACAGGTTTTGGGATCTGTGCTTGCCCAGAGACGGAACATCTCACGGTGCGCATCCTCGGCAGAGCCTGTTCCCGAAAAGGCAAACGTCCGGCTCCTTGTCCCACACGGAAGGTGGCAGCCCTGAAAGCTCTTGCTGGTCTTCACCTTCCCCCTGCAGCCTATTCACAGGCACAACCGCACTGGGAATCTCTGCTTTCCCAGAGACGCAATCTCTCACGGTGCGCATCCTCGGCAGAGCCTGTTCCCGAAAAGGCAAACGTCCGGCTCCTTGTCCCACACGGAAGGTGGCAGCCCTGAAAGCTCTTGCTGGTCTTCACCTTCCCCGTGCAGCCTATTCACAGGCACAACCGCACTGGGAATCTCTGCTTTCCCAAAGACGCAATCCCTCACGGTGCGCATCCTCGGCAGAGCCTGTTCCCGAAAAGGCAAACGTCCGGCTCCTTGTCCCACACGGAAGGTGGCAGCCCTGAAAGCTCTTGCTGGTCTTCACCTTCCCCCTGCAGCCGATTCACAGGCACAACAGGTTTTGGGATCTGTGCTTGCCCAGAGAAGGAACATCTCACGGTGCGCATCCTCGGCAGAGCCTGTTCCCGAAAAGGCAAACGTCCGGCTCCTTGTCCCACACGGAAGGTGGCAGCCCTGAAAGCTCTTGCTGGTCTTCACCTTCCCCGTGCAGCCTATTCACAGGCACAACAGGTTTTGGGATCCCTGCTTTCCCAGAGACGCAACCCCTCACGGTGCGCATCCTCGGCAGAGCCTGTTCCCGAAAAGGCAAACGTCCGGCTCCTTGTCCCACACGGAAGGTGGCAGCCCTGAAAGCTCTTGCTGGTCTTCACCTTCCCCGTGCAGCCTATTCACAGGCACAACAGGTTTTGGGATCTGTGCTTGCCCAGAGACGGAACATCTCACGGTGCGCATCCTCGGCAGAGCCTGTTCCAGAACAGGCAAACGTCCGGCTCCTTGTCCCACACGGAAGGTGGCAGCCCTGAAAGCTGTTGCTGGTCTTCACCTTCCCCCTGCAGCCTATTCACAGGCACAACAGGTTTTGGGATCTGAGCTTGCCCAGAGAAGGAACATCTCACGGTGCGCATCCTCGGCAGAGCTTGTTCCCAAAAAGGCAAACGTCCGGCTCCTTGTCCCACACGGAAGGTGGCAGCCCTGAAAGCTCTTGCTGGTCTTCACCTTCCCCCTGCAGCCTATTCACAGGCACAACCGCACTGGGAATCTCTGCTTTCCCAGAGACGCAATCTCTCACGGTGCGCATCCTCGGCAGAGCCTGTTCCCGAAAAGGCAAACGTCCGAATCCTTGTCCCACACGGAAGGTGGCAGCCCGGAAAGCTCTTGCTGGTCTTCACCTTCCCCCTGCAACCTATTCACAGGCACAACCGCACTGGGAATCTCTGCTTTCCCAAAGACGCAATCTCTCACGGTGCGCATCCTCGGCAGAGCTTGTTCCCGAAAAGGCAAACGTCCGGCTCCTTGTCCCACACGGAAGGTGGTAGCCCTGAAAGCTCTTGCTGGTCTTCACCTTCCCCCTGCAGCCTATTCACAGGCACAACAGGTTTTGGGATCTGTGCTTGCCCAGAGAAGGAACATCTCACGGTGCGCATCCTCGGCAGAGCCTGTTCCCGAAAAGGCAAACGTCCGGCTCCTTGTCCCACACGGAAGGTGGCAGCCCTGAAAGCTCTTGCTGGTCTTCACCTTCCCCGTGCAGCCTATTCACAGGCACAACAGGTTTTGGGATCTGTGCTTGCCCAGAGAAGGAACATCTCACGGTGCGCATCCTCGGCAGAGCCTGTTCCCGAAAAGGCAAACGTCCGGCTCCTTGTCCCACATGGAAGGTGGCAGCCCTGAAAGCTGTTCCTGGTCTTCACCTTCCCCCTGCAGCCTATTCACAGGCACAACCGCACTGGGAATCTCTGCTTTCCCAGAGACGCAATCTCTCATGGTGCGCATCCTCGGCAGAGCCTGTTCCCGAAAAGGCAAACGTCCGGCTCCTTGTCCCACACGGAAGGTGGCAGCCCTGAAAGCTCTTGCTGGTCTTCACCTTCCCCCTGCAGCCTATTCACAGGCACAACCGCACTGGGAATCTCTGCTTTCCCAATGACGCAATCCCTCACGGTGCGCATCCTCGGCAGAGCCTGTTCCCAAAAAGGCAAACGTCCGGCTCCTTGTCCCACACGCAAGGTGGCAGCCCTGAAAGCTCTTGCTGGTCTTCACCTTCCCCCTGCAGCCTATTCACAGGCACAACAGGTTTGGGGATCTCCGCTTGCCCAGAGAAGGAACATCTCACGGTGCGCATCCTCGGCAGAGCCTGTTCCCGAAAAGGCAAACGTCCGGCTCCTTGTCCCACACGGAAGGTGGCAGCCCTGAAAGCTCTTGCTGGTCTTCACCTTCCCCCTGCAGCCTATTCACAGGCACAACAGCTTTTGGGATCTGTGCTTGCCCAGAGACGGAACATCTCACGGTGCGCATCCTCGGCAGAGCCTGTTCCCGAAAAGGCAAACGTCCGGCTCCTTGTCCCACATGGAAGGTGGCAGCCCTGAAAGCTCTTGCTGGTCTTCACCTTCCCCGTGCAGCCTATTCACAGGCACAACCGCACTGGGAATCTCTGCTTTCCCAGAGACGCAATCTCTCACGGTGCGCATCCTCGGCAGAGCCTGTTCCCGAAAAGGCAAACGTCCGGCTCCTTGTCCCACACGGAAGGTGGCAGCCCGGAAAGCTGTTGCTGGTCTTCACCTTCCCCCTGCAGCCTATTCACAGGCACAACCGCACTGGGAATCTCTGCTTTCCCAAAGACGCAATCTCTCACGGTGCGCATCCTCGGCAGAGCCTGTTCCCGAAAAGGCAAACGTCCGGCTCCTTGTCCCACACGGAAGGTGGCAGCCCGGAAAGCTGTTGCTGGTCTTCACCTTCCCCCTGCAGCCTATTCACAGGCACAACAGGTTTTGGGATCTGTGCTTGCCCAGAGAAGGAACATCTCACGGTGCGCACCCTCGGCAGAGCCTGTTCCAGAACAGGCAAACGTCCGGCTCCTTGTCCCACACGGAAGGTGGCAGCCCTGAAAGCTCTTGCTGGTCTTCACCTTCCCCTTGCAGCCTATTCACAGGCACAACCGCACTGGGAATCTCTGCTTTACCAATGACGCAATCCCTCAAGGTGCGCATCCTCGGCAGAGCCTGTTCCCGAAAAGGCAAACGTCCGGCTCCTTGTCCCACACGCAAGGTGGCAGCCCTGAAAGCTCTTGCTGGTCTTCACCTTCCCCCTGCAGCCTATTCACAGGCACAACAGGTTTTGGGATCTGTGCTTGCCCAGGGAAGGAACATCTCATGGTGCGCATCCTCGGCAGAGCCTGTTCCCGAAAAGGCAAACGTCCGGCTCCTTGTCCCACACGGAAGGTGGCAGCCCTGAAAGCTCTTGCTGGTCGTCACCTTCCCCCTGCAGGCTATTCACAGGCACAACAGGTTTTGGGATCTCTGCTTGCCCAGAGAAGGAACATCTCACGGTGCGCATCCTCGGCAGAGCCTGTTCCCGAAAAGGCAAACGTCCGGCTCCTTGTCCCACACGGAAGGTGGCAGCCCTGAAAGCTCTTGCTGGTCTTCACCTTCCCCCTGCAGCCTATTCACAGGCACAACAGGTTTTGGGATCTCTGCTTGCCCAGAGAAGGAACATCTCACGGTGCGCATCCTCGGCAGAGCCTGTTCCCGAAAAGGCAAACGTCCGGCTCCTTGTCCCACACGGAAGGTGGCAGCCCTGAAAGCTCTTGCTGGTCGTCACCTTCCCCCTGCAGCCTATTCACAGGCACAACAGGTTTTGGGATCTCTGCTTGCCCAGAGAAGGAACATCTCACGGTGCGCATCCTCGGCAGAGCCTGTTCCCGAAAAGGCAAACGTCCGGCTCCTTGTCCCACACGGAAGGTGGCAGCCCTGAAAGCTCTTGCTGGTCTTCACCTTCCCCCTGCAGCCTATTCACAGGCACAACAGGTTTTGGGATCTGTGCTTGCCCAGAGAAGGAACATCTCACGGTGCGCATCCTCGGCAGAGCCTGTTCCCGAAAAGGCAAACGTCCGGCTCCTTGTCCCACATGGAAGGTGGCAGCCCTGAAAGCTGTTCCTGGTCTTCACCTTCCCCCTGCAGCCTATTCACAGGCACAACCGCACTGGGAATCTCTGCTTTCCCAGAGACGCAATCTCTCATGGTGCGCATCCTCGGCAGAGCCTGTTCCCGAAAAGGCAAACGTCCGGCTCCTTGTCCCACACGGAAGGTGGCAGCCCTGAAAGCTCTTGCTGGTCGTCACCTTCCCCCTGCAGCCTATTCACAGGCACAACCGCACTGGGAATCTCTGCTTTCCCAAAGACGCAATCCCTCACGGTGCGCATCCTCGGCAGAGCCTGTTCCCGAAAAGGCAAACGTCCGGCTCCTTGTCCCACACGGAAGGTGGCAGCCCTGAAAGCTCTTGCTGGTCTTCACCTTCCCCCTGCAGCCTATTCACAGGCACAACAGGTTTTGGGATCTCTGCTTGCCCAGAGACGGAACATCTCACGGTGCGCATCCTCGGCAGAGCCTGTTCCCAAAAAGGCAAACGTCCGGCTCCTTGTCCCACACGGAAGGTGGCAGTCCTGAAAGCTCTTGCTGGTCTTCACCTTCCCCCTGCAGCCTATTCACAGGCACAACAGGTTTTGGGATCTGTGCTTGCCCAGAGACGCAATCTCTCACGGTGCGCATCCTCGGCAGAGCCTGTTCCCGAAAAGGGAAACGTCCGGCTCCTTGTCCCACACGGAAGGTGGCAGCCCTGAAAGCTGTTGCTGGTCTTCACCTTCCCCCTGCAGCCTATTCACAGGCACAACCGCACTGGGAATCTCTGCTTTCCCAAAGACGCAATCCCTCACGGTGCGCATCCTCGGCAGAGCCTGTTCCCAAAAAGGCAAACGTCCGGCTCCTTGTCCCACACGGAAGGTGGCAGCCCGGAAAGCTGTTGCTGGTCTTCACCTTCCCCCTGCAGCCTATTCACAGGCACAACCGCACTGGGAATCTCTGCTTTCCCAAAGACGCAATCTCTCACGGTGCGCATCCTCGGCAGAGCCTGTTCCCGAAAAGGCAAACGTCCGGCTCCTTGTCCCACACGGAAGGTGGCAGCCCGGAAAGCTCTTGCTGGTCTTCACCTTCCCCCTGCAGCCTATTCACAGGCACAACCGCACTGGGAATCTCTGCTTTCCCAAAGACGCAATCCCTCACGGTGCGCATCCTCGGCAGAGCCTGTTCCCGAAAAGGCAAACGTCCGGCTCCTTGTCCCACACGGAAGGTGGCAGCCCTGAAAGCTCTTGCTGGTCTTCACCTTCCCCCTGCAGCCTATTCACAGGCACAACAGGTTTTGGGATCTCTGCTTGCCCAGAGAAGGAACATCTCACGGTGCGCATCCTCGGCAGAGCCTGTTCCCGAAAAGGCAAACGTCCGGCTCCTTGTCCCACACGGAAGGTGGCAGCCCGGAAAGCGGTTGCTGGTCTTCAACTTCCCCCTGCAGCCTATTCACAGGCACAACAGGTTTTGGGATCTGTGCTTGCCCAGAGAAGGAACATCTCATGGTGCGCATCCTCGGCAGAGCTTGTTCCCGAAAAGGCAAACGTCCGGCTCCTTGTCCCACACGGAAGGTGGCAGCCCGGAAAGCTCTTGCTGGTCTTCACCTTCCCCCTGCAGCCTATTCACAGGCACAACAGGTTTTGGGATCTGTGCTTGCCCAGAGAAGGAACATCTCACGGTGCGCATCCTCGGCAGAGCCTGTTCCCGAAAAGGCAAACGTCCGGCTCCTTGTCCCACACGGAAGGTGGCAGCCCTGAAAGCTCTTGCTGGTCTTCACCTTCCCCCTGCAGCCTATTCACAGGCACAACCGCACTGGGAATCTCTGCTTTCCCAAAGATGCAATCCCTCACGGTGCGCATCCTCGGCAGAGCCTGTTCCCGAAAAGGCAAACGTCCGGCTCCTTGTCCCACACGGAAGGTGGCAGCCCTGAAAGCTCTTGCTGGTCTTCACCTTCCCCGTGCAGCCTATTCACAGGCACAACAGGTTTTGGGATCTCTGCTTGCCCAGAGAAGGAACATCTCACGGTGCGCATCCTCGGCAGAGCCTGTTCCCAAAAAGGCAAACGTCCGGCTCCTTGTCCCACACGGAAGGTGGCAGCCCTGAAAGCTCTTGCTGGTCTTCACCTTCCCCCTGCAGCCTATTCACAGGCACAACAGGTTTTGGGATCTGTGCTTGCCCCAAGACGCAATCTCTCACGGTGCGCATCCTCGGCAGAGCCTGTTCCCGAAAAGGCAAACGTCCGGCTCCTTGTCCCACACGGAAGGTGGCAGCCCTGAAAGCTCTTGCTGGTCTTCACCTTCCCCCTGCAGCCTATTCACAGGCACAACAGGTTTTGGGATCTCTGCTTGCCCAGAGACGCAATCTCTCACGGTGCGCATCCTCGGCAGAGCCTGTTCCAGAACAGGCAAACGTCCGGCTCCTTGTCCCACACGGAAGGTGGCAGCCCTGAAAGCTGTTGCTGGTCTTCACCTTCCCCCTGCAGCCTATTCACAGGCACAACCGCACTGGGAATCTCTGCTTTCCCAAAGACGCAATCCCTCACGGTGCGCATCCTCGGCAGAGCCTGTTCCCGAAAAGGCAAACGTCCGGCTCCTTGTCCCACACGGAAGGTGGCAGCCCTGAAAGCTCTTGCTGGTCTTCACCTTCCCCCTGCAGCCTATTCACAGGCACAACAGGTTTGGGGATCTCTGCTTGCCCAGAGAAGGAACATCTCACGGTGCGCATCCTCGGCAGAGCCTGTTCCCGAAAAGGCAAACGTCCGGCTCCTTGTCCCACACAGAAGGTGGCAGCCTGGAAAGCTGTTGCTGGTCTTCACCTTCCCCGTGCAGCCTATTCACAGGCACAACAGGTTTTGGGATCTCTGCTTTCCCAGAGACGCAATCTCTCACGGTGCGCATCCTCGGCAGAGCTTGTTCCCGAAAAGGCAAACGTCCGCCTCCTTGTCCCACACGGAAGGTGGCAGCCCTGAAAGCTCTTGCTGGTCTTCACCTTCCCCCTGCAGCCTATTCACAGGCACAACAGGTTTTGGGATCTGTGCTTGCCCAGAGAAGGAACATCTCACGGTGCGCATCCTCGGCAGAGCCTGTTCCCGAAAAGGCAAACGTCCGGCTCCTTGTCCCACACGGAAGGTGGCAGCCCTGAAAGCTGTTGCTGGTCTTCACCTTCCCCCTGCAGCCTATTCACAGGCACAACAGTTTTGGGGATCTGTGCTTGCCCAGAGAAGGAACATCTCACGGTGCGCATCCTCGGCAGAGCTTGTTCCCAAAAAAGCAAACGTCCGGCTCCTTGTCCCACACGGAAGGTGGCAGCCCTGAAAGCTCTTGCTGGTCTTCACCTTCCCCCTGCAGCCTATTCACAGGCACAACCGCACTGGGAATCTCTGCTTTCCCAGAGACGCAATCCCTCACGGTGCGCATCCTTGGCAGGTCCTGTTCCCGAAAAGGCAAACGTCCGGCTCCTTGTCCCACACGGAAGGTGGCAGCCCTGAAAGCTGTTGCTGGTCTTCACCTTCCCCCTGCAGCCTATTCACAGGCACAACAGGTTTTGGGATCTTTGCGTGCCCCAAGACGCAATCTCTCACGGTGCGCATCCTCGGCAGAGCCTGTTCCCGAAAAGGCAAACGTCCGGCTCCTTGTCCCACACGGAAGGTGGCAGCCCGGAAAGATATTGCTGGTCTTCACCTTCCCCCTGCAGCCTATTCACAGGCACAACAGGTTTTGGGATCTCTGCTTGCCCAGAGAAGGAACATCTCACGGTGCGCATCCTCGGCAGAGCCTGTTCCCGAAAAGGCAAACGTCCGGCTCCTTGTCCCACACGGAAGGTGGCAGCCCTGAAAGCTCTTGCTGGTCTTCACCTTCCCGCTGCAGCCTATTCACAGGCACAACAGGTTTTGGGATCTCTGCTTGCCCAGAGACGCAATCTCTCACGGTGCGCATCCTCGGCAGAGCCTGTTCCCGAAAAGGCAAACGTCCGGCTCCTTGTCCCACACGGAAGGTGGCAGCCCTGAAAGCTGTTCCTGGTCTTCACCTTCCCCCTGCAGCCTATTCACAGGCACAACCGCACTGGGAATCTCTGCTTTCCCAGAGACGCAATCTCTCACGGTGCGCATCCTCGGCAGAGCCTGTTCCCGAAAAGGCAAACGTCCGGCTCCTTGTCCCACACGGAAGGTGGCAGCCCTGAAAGCTCTTGCTGGTCTTCACCTTCCCCCTGCAGCCTATTCACAGGCACAACCGCACTGGGAATCTCTGCTTTCCCAAAGACGCAATCCCTCACGGTGCGCATCCTCGGCAGAGCCTGTTCCCGAAAAGGCAAACGTCCGGCTCCTTGTCCCACACGGAAGGTGGCAGCCCTGAAAGCTCTTGCTGGTCTTCACCTTCCCCCTGCAGCCTATTCACAGGCACAACAGGTTTGGGGATCTCTGCTTGCCCAGAGAAGGAACATCTCACGGTGCGCATCCTCGGCAGAGCCTGTTCCCGAAAAGGCAAACGTCCGGCTCCTTGTCCCACACGGAAGGTGGCAGCCCTGAAAGCTGTTGCTGGTCTTCACCTTCCCCGTGCAGCCTATTCACAGGCACAACAGGTTTTGGGATCTCTGCTTTCCCAGAGACGCAATCTCTCACGGTGCGCATCCTCGGCAGAGCTTGTTCCCGAAAAGGCAAACGTCCGGCTCCTTGTCCCACACGGAAGGTGGCAGCCCTGAAAGCTGTTGCTGGTCTTCACCTTCCCCCTGCAGCCTAATCACAGGCACAACAGGTTTTGGGATCTGTGCTTGCCCAGAGACGCAATCTCTCACGGTGCGCATCCTCGGCAGAGCCTGTTCCAGAACAGGCAAACGTCCGGCTCCTTGTCCCACACGGAAGGTGGCAGCCCTGAAAGCTCTTGCTGGTCTTCACCTTCCCCCTGCAGCCTATTCACAGGCACAACTGCACTGGGAATCTCTGCTTTCCCAGAGACGCAATCCCTCACGGTGCGCATCCTTGGCAGGTCCTGTTCCCGAAAAGGCAAACGTCCGGCTCCTTGTCCCACACGGAAGGTGGCAGCCCTCAAAGCTGTTGCTGGTCTTCACCTTCCCCCTGCAGCCTATTCACAGGCACAACAGGTTTTGGGATCTCTGCGTGCCCCAAGACGCAATCTCTCATGGTGCGCATCCTCGGCAGAGCCTGTTCCCGAAAAGGCAAACGTCCGGCTCCTTGTCCCACACGGAAGGTGGCAGCCCGGAAAGCTCTTACTGGTCTTCACCTTCCCCCTGCAGCCTATTCACAGGCACAACAGGTTTTGGGATCTCTGCTTGCCCAGAGAAGGAACATCTCACGGTGCGCATCCTCGGCAGAGCCTGTTCCCGAAAAGGCAAACGTCCGGCTCCTTGTCCCACACGGAAGGTGGCAGCCCTGAAAGCTCTTGCTGGTCTTCACCTTCCCCCTGCAGCCTATTCACAGGCACAACCGCACTGGGAATCTCTGCTTTCCCAAAGACGCAATCTCTCACGGTGCGCATCCTCGGCAGAGCCTGTTCCCGAAAAGGCAAACGTCCGGCTCCTTGTCCCACACGGAAGGTGGCAGCCCGGAAAGCTCTTGCTGGTCTTCACCTTCCCCCTGCAGCCTATTCACAGGCACAACAGGTTTTGGGATCTCTGCTTGCCCAGACAAGGAACATCTCACGGTGCGCATCCTCGGCAGAGCCTGTTCCCGAAAAGGCAAACGTCCGGCTCCTTGTCCCACACGGAAGGTGGCAGCCCTGAAAGCTCTTGCTGGTCTTCACCTTCCCCCTGCAGCCTATTCACAGGCACAACAGGTTTTGGGATCTGTGCTTGCCCAGAGAAGGAACATCTCACGGTGCGCATCCTCGGCAGAGCCTGTTCCCGAAAAGGCAAACGTCCGGCTCCTTGTCCCACACGGAAGGTGGCAGCCCTGAAAGCTGTTGCTGGTCTTCACCTTCCCCCTGCAGCCTATTCACAGGCACAACCGCACTGGGAATCTCTGCTTTCCCAAAGACGCAATCCCTCACGGTGCGCATCCTCGGCAGAGCCTGTTCCCGAAAAGGCAAACGTCCGGCTCCTTGTCCCACACGGAAGGTGGCAGCCCTGAAAGCTCTTGCTGGTCTTCACCTTCCCCCTGCAGCCTATTCACAGGCACAACAGGTTTTGGGATCTGTGCTTGCCCAGAGAAGGAACATCTCACGGTGCGCATCCTCGGCAGAGCCTGTTCCCGAAAAGGCAAACGTCCGGCTCCTTGTCCCACACGGAAGGTGGCAGCCCTGAAAGCTCTTGCTGGTCTTCACCTTCCCCGTGCAGCCTATTCACAGGCACAACAGGTTTTGGGATCTGTGCTTGCCCAGAGAAGGAACATCTCACGGTGCGCATCCTCGGCAGAGCCTGTTCCCGAAAAGGCAAACGTCCGGCTCCTTGTCCCACACGGAAGGTGGCAGCCCGGAAAGCTCTTGCTGGTCTTCACCTTCCCCCTGCAGCCTATTCACAGGCACAACCGCACTGGGAATCTCTGCTTTCCCAAAGACGCAATCTCTCACGGTGCGCATCCTCGGCAGAGCCTGTTCCCGAAAAGGCAAACGTCCGGCTCCTTGTCCCACACGGAAGGTGGCAGCCCTGAAAGCTGTTGCTGGTCTTCACCTTCCCCCTGCAGCCTATTCACAGGCACAACCGCACTGGGAATCTCTGCTTTCCCAAAGACGCAATCCCTCACGGTGCGCATCCTCGGCAGAGCCTGTTCCCGAAAAGGCAAACGTCCGGCTCCTTGTCCCACACGGAAGGTGGCAGCCCTGAAAGCTGTTGCTGGTCTTCACCTTCCCCCTGCAGCCTGTTCACAGGCACAACAGGTTTGGGGATCTCTGCTTGCCCAGAGACGCAATCTCTCACGGTGCGCATCCTCGGCAGAGCCTGTTCCCGAAAAGGCAAACGTCCGGCTCCTTGTCCCACACGGAAGGTGGCAGCCTGGAAAGCTGTTGCTGGTCTTCACCTTCCCCGTGCAGCCTATTCACAGGCACAACAGGTTTTGGGATCTCTGCTTTCCCAGAGACGCAATCTCTCACGGTGCGCATCCTCGGCAGAGCTTGTTCCCGAAAAGGCAAACGTCCGGCTCCTTGTCCCACACGGAAGGTGGCAGCCCGGAAAGCTCTTGCTGGTCTTCACCTTCCCCCTGCAGCCTATTCACAGGCACAACAGGTTTTGGGATCTGTGCTTGCCCAGAGAAGGAACATCTCACGGTGCGCATCCTCGGCAGAGCTTGTTCCCAAAAAAGCAAACGTCCGGCTCCTTGTCCCACACGGAAGGTGGCAGCCCTGAAAGCTCTTGCTGGTCTTCACCTTCCCCCTGCAGCCTATTCACAGGCACAACAGGTTTTGGGATCTCTGCTTGCCCAGAGAAGGAACATCTCACGGTGCGCATCCTCGGCAGAGCTTGTTCACAAAAAAGCAAACGTCCGGCTCCTTGTCCCACACGGAAGGTGGCAGCCCTGAAAGCTCTTGCTGGTCTTCACCTTCCCCCTGCAGCCTATTCACAGGCACAACAGGTTTTGGGATCTCTGCTTGCCCAGAGAAGGAACATCTCACGGTGCGCATCCTCGGCAGAGCCTGTTCCCGAAAAGGCAAACGTCCGGCTCCTTGTCCCACACGGAAGGTGGCAGCCCTGAAAGCTCTTGCTGGTCTTCACCTTCCCCCTGCAGCCTATTCACAGGCACAACAGGTTTGGGGATCTCTGCTTGCCCAGAGAAGGAATCTCTCACGGTGCGCATCCTCGGCAGAGCCTGTTCCCGAAAAGGCAAACGTCCGGCTCCTTGTCCCACACGGAAGGTGGCAGCCCTGAAAGCTCTTGCTGGTCTTCACCTTCCCCCTGCAGCCTATTCACAGGCACAACCGCACTGGGAATCTCTGCTTGCCCAGAGACGCAATCTCTCACGGTGCGCATCCTCGGCAGAGCCTGTTCCCAAAAAGGCAAACGTCCGGCTCCTTGTCCCACACGGAAGGTGGCAGCCCTGAAAGCTCTTGCTGGTCTTCACCTTCCCCCTGCAGCCTATTCACAGGCACAACCGCACTGGGAGTCTCTGCTTTCCCAGAGACGCAATCTCTCACGGTGCGCATCCTCGGCAGAGCCTGTTCCCGAAAAGGCAAACGTCCGGCTCCTTGTCCCACACGGAAGGTGGCAGCCCTGAAAGCTGTTGCTGGTCTTCACCTTCCCCCTGCAGCCTATTCACAGGCACAACCGCACTGGGAATCTCTGCTTTCCCAGAGACGCAATCTCTCACGGTGCGCATCCTCGGCAGAGCCTGTTCCAGAACAGGCAAACGTCCGGCTCCTTGTCCCACACGGAAGGTGGCAGCCCTGAAAGCTCTTGCTGGTCTTCACCTTCCCCCTGCAGCCTATTCACAGGCACAACCGCACTGGGAATCTCTGCTTTCCCAGAGACGCAATCTCTCACGGTGCGCATCCTCGGCAGAGCCTGTTCCCGAAAAGGCAAACGTCCGGCTCCTTGTCCCACACGGAAGGTGGCAGTCCTGAAAGCTCTTGCTGGTCTTCACCTTCCCCCTGCAGCCTATTCACAGGCACAACAGGTTTTGGGATCTGTGCTTGCCCAGAGACGCAATCTCTCACGGTGCGCATCCTCGGCAGAGCCTGTTCCCGAAAAGGCAAACGTCCGGCTCCTTGTCCCACACGGAAGGTGGCAGCCCGGAAAGCTCTTGCTGGTCTTCACCTTCCCCCTGCAGCCTATTCACAGGCACAACCGCACTGGGAGTCTCTGCTTTCCCAGAGACGCAATCTCTCACGGTGCGCATCCTTGGCAGGTCCTGTTCCCGAAAAGGCAAACGTCCGGCTCCTTGTCCCACACGGAAGGTGGCAGCCCTGAAAGCTCTTGCTGGTCTTCACCTTCCCCCTGCAGCCTATTCACAGGCACAACCGCACTGGGAATCTCTGCTTTCCGAAAGACGCAATCCCTCATGGTGCGCATCCTCGGCAGAGCTTGTTCCCGAAAAGGCAAACGTCCGGCTCCTTGTCCCACACGGAAGGTGGCAGCCCTCAAAGCTGTTGCTGGTCTTCACTTTCCCCCTGCAGCCTATTCACAGGCACAACAGGTTTTGGGATCTGTGCTTGCCCAGAGAAGGAACATCTCACGGTGCGCATCCTCGGCAGAGCCTGTTCCCGAAAAGGCAAACGTCCGGCTCCTTGTCCCACACGGAAGGTGGCAGCCCTGAAAGCTCTTGCTGGTCTTCACCTTCCCCCTGCAGCCTATTCACAGGCACAACAGGTTTGGGGATCTCTGCTTGCCCAGAGAAGGAACATCTCACGGTGCGCATCCTCGGCAGAGCCTGTTCCCGAAAAGGCAAACGTCCGGCTCCTTGTCCCACACGGAAGGTGGCAGCCCTGAAAGCTGTTGCTGGTCTTCACCTTCCCCCTGCAGCCTATTCACAGGCACAACAGGTTTTGGGATCTGTGCTTGCCCAGAGAAGGAACATCTCACGGTGCGCATCCTCGGCAGAGCCTGTTCCCGAAAAGGCAAACGTCCGGCTCCTTGTCCCACACGGAAGGTGGCAGCCCTGAAAGCTGTTGCTGGTCTTCACCTTCCCCCTGCAGCCTATTCACAGGCACAACCGCACTGGGAATCTCTGCTTTCCCAAAGACGCAATCCCTCATGGTGCGCATCCTCGGCAGAGCTTGTTCCCGAAAAGGCAAACGTCCAGCTCCTTGTCCCACACGGAAGGTGGCAGCCCTCAAAGCTGTTGCTGGTCTTCACTTTCCCCCTGCAGCCTATTCACAGGCACAACAGGTTTTGGGATCTCTGCTTGCCCAGAGAAGGAACATCTCACGGTGCGCATCCTCGGCAGAGCTTGTTCCCAAAAAAGCAAACGTCCGGCTCCTTGTCCCACACGGAAGGTGGCAGCCCGGAAAGCTGGTGCTGGTCTTCACCTTCCCCCTGCAGCCTATTCACAGGCACAACAGGTTTGGGGATCTGTGCTTGCCCAGAGAAGGAACATCTCACGGTGCGCATCCTCGGCAGAGCCTGTTCCCGAAAAGGCAAACGTCCGGCTCCTTGTCCCACACGGAAGGTGGCAGCCCTGAAAGCTCTTGCTGGTCTTCACCTTCCCCCTGCAGCCTATTCACAGGCACAACCGCACTGGGAATCTCTGCTTTCCCAAAGACGCAATCTCTCACGGTGCGCATCCTCGGCAGAGCCTGTTCCCGAAAAGGCAAACGTCCAGCTCCTTGTCCCACACGGAAGGTGGCAGCCCTGAAAGCTGTTGCTGGTCTTCACCTTCCCCCTGCAGCCTATTCACAGACACAACAGGTTTTGGGATATCTGCTTGCCCAGAGAAGGAACATCTCACGGTGCGCATCCTCGGCAGAGCCTGTTCCCGAAAAGGCAAACGTCCGGCTCCTTGTCCCACACGGAAGGTGGCAGCCCCGAAAGCTCTTGCTGGTCTTCGCCTTCCCCCTGCAGCCTATTCACAGGCACAACAGGTTTTGGGATCTCTGCTTGCCCAGAGACGCATTCTCTCACGGTGCGCATCCTCGGCAGAGCCTGTTCCCGAAAAGGCAAACGTCCGGCTCCTTGTCCCACATGGAAGGTGGCAGCCCTGAAAGCTCTTGCTGGTCTTCACCTTCCCCCTGCAGCCTATTCACAGGCACAACCGCACTGGGAATCTCTGCTTTCCCAAAGACGCAATCCCTCACGGTGCGCATCCTCGGCAGAGCCTGTTCCCGAAAAGGCAAACGTCCGGCTCCTTGTCCCACACAGAAGGTGGCAGACCTGAAAACTGTTGCTGGTCTTCACATTCCCCCTGCAGCCTATTCACAGGCACAACAGGTTTGGGGATCTCTGCTTGCCCAGAGACGCAATCTCTCACGGTGCGCATCCTCGGCAGAGCCTGTTCCCGAAAAGGCAAACGTCCGGCTCCTTGTCCCACACGGAAGGTGGCAGCCCGGAAAGCTCTTGCTGGTCTTCACCTTCCCCGTGCAGCCTATTCACAGGCACAACAGGTTTTGGGATCTCTGCTTTCCCAGAGACGCAATCTCTCACGGTGCGCATCCTCGGCAGAGCCTGTTCCCGAAAAGGCAAACGTCCGGCTCCTTGTCCCACACGGAAGGTGGCAGCCCTGAAAGCTCTTGCTGGTCTTCACCTTCCCCCTGCAGCCTATTCACAGGCACAACCGCACTGGGAATCTCTGCTTTCCCAAAGACGCAATCCCTCATGGTGCGCATCCTCGGCAGAGCTTGTTCCCGAAAAGGCAAACGTCCGGCTCCTTGTCCCACACGGAAGGTGGCAGCCCTCAAAGCTCTTGCTGGTCTTCACCTTCCCCCTGCAGCCTATTCACAGGCACAACAGGTTTTGGGATCTGTGCTTGCCCAGAGAAGGAACATCTCACGGTGCGCATCCTCGGCAGAGCTTGTTCCCAAAAAAGCAAACGTCCGGCTCCTTGTCCCACACGGAAGGTGGCAGCCCTGAAAGCTGTTGCTGGTCTTCACCTTCCCCCTGCAGCCTATTCACAGGCACAACAGGTTTTGGGATCTGTGCTTGCCCAGAGAAGGAACATCTCACGGTGCGCATCCTCGGCAGAGCCTGTTCCCGAAAAGGCAAACGTCCGGCTCCTTGTCCCACACGGAAGGTGGCAGCCCTGAGAGCTGTTGCTGGTCTTCACCTTCCCCCTGCAGCCTATTCACAGGCACAACCGCACTGGGAATCTCTGCTTGCCCAGAGACGCAATCTCTCACGGTGCGCATCCTCGGCAGAGCCTGTTCCCGAAAAGGCAAACGTCCGGCTCCTTGTCCCACACGGAAGGTGGCAGCCCTGAAAGCTGTTGCTGGTCTTCACCTTCCCCCTGCAGCCTATTCACAGGCACAACAGGTTTTGGGATCTGTGCTTGCCCAGAGAAGGAACATCTCACGGTGCGCATCCTCGGCAGAGCCTGTTCCCGAAAAGGCAAACGTCCGGCTCCTTGTCCCACACGGAAGGTGGCAGCCCTGAAAGCTGTTGCTGGTCTTCACCTTCCCCCTGCAGCCTATTCACAGGCACAACCGCACTGGGAATCTCTGCTTTCCCAAAGACGCAATCCCTCATGGTGCGCATCCTCGGCAGAGCTTGTTCCCGAAAAGGCAAACGTCCAGCTCCTTGTCCCACACGGAAGGTGGCAGCCCTCAAAGCTGTTGCTGGTCTTCACTTTCCCCCTGCAGCCTATTCACAGGCACAACAGGTTTTGGGATCTCTGCTTGCCCAGAGAAGGAACATCTCACGGTGCGCATCCTCGGCAGAGCCTGTTCCCGAAAAGGCAAACGTCCGGCTCCTTGTCCCACACGGAAGGTGGCAGCCCTGAAAGCTCTTGCTGGTCTTCACCTTCCCCCTGCAGCCTATTCACAGACACAACAGGTTTTGGGATCTCTGCTTGCCCAGAGAAGGAACATCTCACGGTGCGCATCCTCGGCAGAGCTTGTTCCCGAAAAGGCAAACGTCCGGCTCCTTGTCCCACACGGAAGGTGGCAGCCCTGAAAGCTGTTGCTGGTCTTCACCTTCCCCCTGCAGCCTATTCACAGGCACAACAGGTTTTGGGATCTCTGCTTGCCCAGAGACGCAATCTCTCACGGTGCGCATCCTCGGCAGAGCCTGTTCCCGAAAAGGCAAACGTCCGGCTCCTTGTCCCACACGGAAGGTGGCAGCCCCGAAAGCTCTTGCTGGTCTTCGCCTTCCCCCTGCAGCCTATTCACAGGCACAACAGGTTTTGGGATCTCTGCTTGCCCAGAGACGCAATCTCTCACGGTGCGCATCCTCGGCAGAGCCTGTTCCCGAAAAGGCAAACGTCCGGCTCCTTGTCCCACATGGAAGGTGGCAGCCCTGAAAGCTCTTGCTGGTCTTCACCTTCCCCCTGCAGCCTATTCACAGGCACAACCGCACTGGGAATCTCTGCTTTCCCAAAGACGCAATCCCTCACGGTGCGCATCCTCGGCAGAGCCTGTTCCCAAAAAGGCAAACGTCCGGCTCCTTGTCCCACACAGAAGGTGGCAGACCTGAAAACTGTTGCTGGTCTTCACATTCCCCCTGCAGCCTATTCACAGGCACAACAGGTTTGGGGATCTCTGCTTGCCCAGAGACGCAATCTCTCACGGTGCGCATCCTCGGCAGAGCCTGTTCCCGAAAAGGCAAACGTCCGGCTCCTTGTCCCACACGGAAGGTGGCAGCCCTGAAAGCTCTTGCTGGTCTTCACCTTCCCCCTGCAGCCTATTCACAGGCACAACAGGTTTTGGGATCTGTGCTTGCCCAGAGAAGGAACATCTCACGGTGCGCATCCTCGGCAGAGCCTGTTCCCGAAAAGGCAAACGTCCGGCTCCTTGTCCCACACGGAAGGTGGCAGCCCTGAAAGCTGTTGCTGGTCTTCACCTTCCCCCTGCAGCCTATTCACAGGCACAACCGCACTGGGAATCTCTGCTTTCCCAAAGACGCAATCCCTCATGGTGCGCATCCTCGGCAGAGCCTGTTCCCGAAAAGGCAAACGTCCGGCTCCTTGTCCCACACGGAAGGTGGCAGCCCTCAAAGCTGTTGCTGGTCTTCACCTTCCCCCTGCAGCCTATTCACAGGCACAACAGGTTTTGGGATCTGTGCTTGCCCAGAGAAGGAACATCTCACGGTGCGCATCCTCGGCAGAGCTTGTTCCCAAAAAAGCAAACGTCCGGCTCCTTGTCCCACACGGAAGGTGGCAGCCCGGAAAGCTCTTGCTGGTCTTCACCTTCCCCCTGCAGCCTATTCACAGGCACAACAGGTTTTGGGATCTGTGCTTGCCCAGAGAAGGAACATCTCACGGTGCGCATCCTCGGCAGAGCCTGTTCCCGAAAAGGCAAACGTCCGGCTCCTTGTCCCACACGGAAGGTGGCAGCCCTGAGAGCTGTTGCTGGTCTTCACCTTCCCCCTGCAGCCTATTCACAGGCACAACCGCACTGGGAATCTCTGCTTGCCCAAAGACGCAATCTCTCACGGTGCGCATCCTCGGCAGAGCCTGTTCCCGAAAAGGCAAACGTCCGGCTCCTTGTCCCACACGGAAGGTGGCAGCCCTGAAAGCTGTTGCTGGTCTTCACCTTCCCCCTGCAGCCTATTCACAGGCACAACCGCACTGGGAATCTCTGCTTGCCCAAAGACGCAATCCCTCACGGTGCGCATCCTCGGCAGAGCCTGTTCCCGAAAAGGCAAACGTCCGGCTCCTTGTCCCACACGGAAGGTGGCAGCCCTGAAAGCTCTTGCTGGTCTTCACCTTCCCCCTGCAGCCTATTCACAGGCACAACAGGTTTTGGGATCTCTGCTTGCCCAGAAAAGGAACATCTCACGGTGTGCATCCTCGGCAGAGCCTGTTCCCGAAAAGGCAAACGTCCGGCTCCTTGTCCCACACGGAAGGTGGCAGCCCTGAAAACTGTTGGTGGTCTTCACCTTCCCCCTGCAGCCTATTCACAGGCACAACAGGTTTTGGGATCTGTGCTTGCCCAGAGAAGGAACATCTCACGGTGTGCATCCTCGGCAGAGCCTGTTCCCGAAAAGGCAAACGTCCGGCTCCTTGTCCCACACGGAAGGTGGCAGCCCTGAAAGCTGTTGCTCGTCTTCACCTTCCCCGTGCAGCCTATTCACAGGCACAACCGCACTGGGAATCTCTGCTTTCCCAAAGACGCAATCCCTCACGGTGCGCATCCTCGGCAGAGCCTGTTCCCGAAAAGGCAAACGTCCGGCTCCTTGTCCCACACGGAAGGTGGCAGCCCGGAAAGCTGTTGCTGGTCTTCACCTTCCCCCTGCAGCCTATTCACAGGCACAACAGGTTTTGGGATCTCTGCTTGCCCAGAGACGCAATCTCTCACGGTGCGCATCCTCGGCAGAGCCTGTTCCCGAAAACGCAAACGTCCGGCTCCTTGTCCCACACGGAAGGTGGCAGCCCTGAAAGCTCTTGCTGGTCTTCACCTTCCCCCTGCAGCCTATTCACAGGCACAACCGCACTGGGAATCTCTGCTTTCCCAAAGACGCAATCCCTCACGGTGCGCATCCTCGGCAGAGCCTGTTCCCGAAAAGGCAAACGTCCGGCTCCTTGTCCCACACGGAAGGTGGCAGCCCTGAAAGCTCTTGCTGGTCTTCACCTTCCCCCTGCAGCCTATTCACAGGCACAACAGGTTTTGGGATCTCTGCTTGCCCAGAGACGCAATCTCTCACGGTGCGCATCCTCGGCAGAGCCTGTTCCCGAAAAGGCAAACGTCCGGCTCCTTGTCCCACACGGAAGGTGGCAGCCCGGAAAGCTCTTGCTGGTCTTCACCTTCCCCCTGCAGCCTATTCACAGGCACATCCGCACTGGGAATCTCTGCTTTCCCAAAGACGCAATCCCTCACGGTGCGCATCCTCGGCAGAGCCTGTTCCCGAAAAGGCAAACGTCCGGCTCCTTGTCCCACACGGAAGGTGGCAGCCCGGAAAGCTGTTGCTGGTCTTCACCTTCCCCCTGCAGCCTATTCACAGGCACAACCGGTTTTGGGATCTCTGCTTCCCCAGAGAAGGAATCTCTCACGGTGCGCATCCTCGGCAGAGCCTGTTCCCGAAAAGGCAAACGTCCGGCTCCTTGTCCCACACGGAAGGTGGCAGCCCTGAAAGCTGTTGCTGGTCTTCACCTTCCCCCTGCAGCCTATTCACAGGCACAACCGCACTGGGAATCTCTGCTTTCCCAAAGACGCAATCCCTCACGGTGCGCATCCTCGGCAGAGCCTGTTCCCGAAAAGGCAAACGTCCAGCTCCTTGTCCCACACGGAAGGTGGCAGCCCTGAAAGCTCTTGCTGGTCTTCACCTTCCCCCTGCAGCCTATTCACAGGCACAACCGCACTGGGAATCTCTGCTTTCCCACAGACGCAATCTCTCACGTTGCACATCCTCGGCAGAGCCTGTTCCCGAAAAGGCAAACGTCCGGCTCCTTGTCCCACACGGAAGGTGGCAGCCCGGAAAGCTCTTGCTGGTCTTCACCTTCCCCCTGCAGCCTATTCACAGGCACAACCGCACTGGGAATCTCTGCTTTCCCAAAGACGCAATCCCTCACGGTGCGCATCCTCGGCAGAGCCTGTTCCCGAAAAGGCAAACGTCCGGATCCTTGTCCCACACGGAAGGTGGCAGCCCTGAAAGCTCTTGCTGGTCTTCACCTTCCCCGTGCAGCCTATTCACAGGCACAACAGGTTTTGGGATCTCTGCTTTCCCAGAGACGCAATCTCTCACGGTGCGCATCCTTCGCAGAGCTTGTTCCCGAAAAGGCAAACGTCCGGCTCCTTGTCCCACACGGAAGGTGGCAGCCCTGAAAGCTGGTGCTGTTCTTCACCTTCCCCCTGCAGCCTATTCACAGGCACAACAGGTTTTGGGATCTCTGCTTGCCCAGAGAAGGAACATCTAACGGTGCGCATCCTCGGCAGAGCTTGTTCCCAAAAAAGCAAACGTCCGGCTCCTTGTCCCACACGGAAGGTGGCAGCCCTGAAAGCTGTTGCTGGTCTTCACCTTCCCCCTGCAGCCTATTCACAGGCACAACCGCACTGGGAATCTCTGCTTTCCCAAAGACGCAATCCCTCACGGTGCGCATCCTCGGCAGAGCCTGTTCCCGAAAAGGCAAACGTCCGGCTCCTTGTCCCACACGGAAGGTGGCAGCCCGGAAAGCTGTTGCTGGTCTTCACCTTCCCCCTGCAGCCTATTCACAGGCACAACAGGTTTTGGGATCTCTGCTTTCCCAAAGATGCAATCTCTCACGGTGCGCAACCTCGGCAGAGCCTGTTCCAGAACAGGCAAACGTCCGGCTCCTTGTCCCACACGGAAGGTGGCAGCCCTGAAAGCTCTTGCTGGTCTTCACCTTCCCCGTGCAGCCTATTCACAGGCACAACAGGTTTTGGGATCTCTGCTTGCCCAGAGAAGGAACATCTCACGGTGCGCATCCTCGGCAGAGCCTGTTCCCGAAAAGGCAAACGTCCGGCTCCTTGTCCCACACGGAAGGTGGCAGCCCTGAAAGCTCTTGCTGGTCTTCACCTTCCCCCTGCAGCCTATTCACAGGCACAACAGGTTTTGGGATCTCTGCTTGCCCAGAGAAGGAACATCTCACGGTGCGCATCCTCGGCAGAGCTTGTTCCCAAAAAAGCAGACGTCCGGCTCCTTGTCCCACACGGAAGGTGGCAGCCCTGAAAGCTGTTGCTGGTCTTCACCTTCCCCCTGCAGCCTATTCACAGGCACAACAGGTTTTGGGATCTCTGCTTGCCCAGAGAAGGAACATCTCACGGTGCGCATCCTCGGCAGAGCCTGTTCCCGAAAAGGCAAACGTCCGGCTCCTTGTCCCACACGGAAGGTGGCAGCCCTGAAAGCTGTTGCTGGTCTTCACCTTCCCCCTGCAGCCTATTCACAGGCACCACCGCACTGGGAATCTCTGCTTTCCCAAAGACACAATCTCTCACGGTGCGCATCCTCGGCAGATCCTGTTCCTGAAAAGGCAAACGTCCGGCTCCTTGTCCCACACGGAAGGTGGCAGCCCTGAAAGCTCTTGCTGGTCTTCACCTTCCCCCTGCAGCCTATTCACAGGCACAACCGCACTGGGAATCTCTGCTTTCCCAAAGACGCAATCCCTCACGGTGCGCATCCTCGGCAGAGCCTGTTTCCGAAAAGGCAAACGTCCGGCTCCTTGTCCCACACGGAAGGTGGCAGCCCGGAAAGCTCTTGCTGGTCTTCACCTTCCCCCTGCAGCCTATTCACAGGCACAACAGGTTTTGGGATCTGTGCTTCCCAGAAAAGGAACATCTCACGGTGCGCATCCTCGGCAGAGTTTGTTCCCAAAAAGGCAAACGTCCGGCTCCTTGTCCCACACGGAAGGTGGCAGCCCTGAAAGCTCTTGCTGGTCTTCACCTTCCCCCTGCAGCCTATTCACAGGCACAACCGCACTGGGAATCTCTGCTTTCCCAAATACGCAATCCCTCACGGTGCGCATCCTCGGCAGTGCCTGTTGCCAAAAAGGCAAACGTCCGGCTCCTTGTCCCACACGGAAGGTGGCAGCCCTGAAAGCTCTTGCTGGTCTTCACCTTCCCCCTGCAGCCTAGTCACAGGCACAACAGTTTATGGGATCTGTGCTTGCCCAGAGAAGGAACATCTCACGGTGCGCATCCTCGGCAGAGCCTGTTCCCGAAAAGGCAAACGTCCGGCTCCTTGTCCCACACGGAAGGTGGCAGCCCTGAAAGCGCTTGCTGGTCTTCACCTTCCCCGTGCAGCCTATTCACAGGCACAACAGGTTTTGGGATCTCTGCTTGCCCAGAGAAGGAACATCTCACGGTGCGCATCCTCGGCAGAGCCTGTTCCCGAAAAGGCAAACGTCCGGCTCCTTGTCCCACACGGAAGGTGGCAGCCCTGAAAGCTGTTGCTGGTCTTCACCTTCCCCCTGCAGCCTATTCACAGGCACAACCGCACTGGGAATCTCTGCTTTCCCAAAGACGCAATCCCTCACGGTGCGCATCCTCGGCAGAGCCTGTTCCCGAAAACGCAAACGTCCGGCTCCTTGTCCCACACGGAAGGTGACAGCCCGGAAAGCTCTTGCTGGTCTTCACCTTCCCCCTGCAGCCTATTCACAGGCACAACAGGTTTGGGGATCTGTGCTTGCCCAGAGAAGGAACATCTCACGGTGCGCATCCTCGGCAGAGCCTGTTCCCGAAAAGGCAAACGTCCGGCTCCTTGTCCCACACGGAAGGTGGCAGCCCTGAAAGCTGTTGCTGGTCTTCACCTTCCCCCTGCAGCCTATTCACAGGCACAACCGCACTGGGAATCTCTGCTTTCCCAAAGACGCAATCTCTCATGGTGCGCATCCTCGGCAGAGCCTGTTCCCAAAAAGGCAAACGTCCGGCTCCTTGTCCCACACGGAAGGTGGCAGCCCTGAAAGCTCTTGCTGGTCTTCACCTTCCCCCTGCAGCCTATTCACAGGCACAACAGGTTTTGGGATCTGTGCTTGCCCCAAGACGCAATCTCTCACGGTGCGCATCCTCGGCAGAGCCTGTTCCCGAAAAGGCAAACGTCCGGCTCCTTGTCCCACACGGAAGGTGGCAGCCCTGAAAGCTCTTGCTGGTCTTCACCTTCCCCGTGCAGCCTATTCACAGGCACAACAGGTTTGGGGATCTCTGCTTTCCCAGAGACGCAATCTCTCACGGTGCGCATCCTCGGCAGAGCCTGTTCCAGAACAGGCAAACGTCCGGCTCCTTGTCCCACACGGAAGGTGGCAGCCCTGAAAGCTGTTGCTGGTCTTCACCTTCCCCGTGCAGCCTATTCACAGGCACAACAGGTTTTGGGATCTATGCTTTCCCAGAGACGCAATCTCTCACGGTGCGCATCCTCAGCAGAGCTTGTTCCCGAAAAGGCAAACGTCCGGCTCCTTGTCCCACACGGAAGGTGGCAGCCCGGAAAGCTGTTGCTGGTCTTCACCTTCCCCCTGCAGCCTATTCACAGGCACAACAGGTTTTGGGATCTGTGCTTGCCCAGAGAAGGAACATCTCACGGTGCGCATCCTCGGCAGAGCCTGTTCCCGAAAAGGCAAACGTCCGGCTCCTTGTCCCACACGGAAGGTGGCAGCCCGGAAAGCTCTTGCTGGTGTTCACCTTCCCCCTGCAGCCTATTCACAGGCACAACAGGTTTTGGGATCTCTGCTTTCCCAGAGACGCAATCTCTCACGGTGCGCACCCTCGGCAGAGCCTGTTCCCGAAAAGGCAAACGTCCGGCTCCTTGTCCCACACGGAAGGTGGCAGCCCTGAAAGCTCTTGCTGGTCTTCACCTTCCCCCTGCAGCCTATTCACAGGCACAACAGGTTTTGGGATCTGTGCTTGCCCAGAGAAGGAACATCTCACGGTGCGCATCCTCGGCAGAGCCTGTTCCCGAAAAGGCAAACGTCCGGCTCCTTGTCCCACACGGAAGGTGGCAGCCCTGAAAGCTGTTGCTGGTCTTCACCTTCCCCGTGCAGCCTATTCACAGGCACAACAGGTTTTGGGATCTCTGCTTTCCCAGAGACGCAATCTCTCACGTTGCGCATCCTCAGCAGAGCTTGTTCCCGAAAAGGCAAACGTCCGGCTCCTTGTCCCACACGGAAGGTGGCAGCCCTGAAAGCTCTTGCTGGTCTTCACCTTCCCCCTACAGCCTATTCACAGGCACAACAGGTTTTGGGATCTGTGCTTGCCCAGAGAAGGAACATCTCACGGTGCGCATCCTCGGCAGAGCCTGTTCCCGAAAAGGCAAACGTCCGGCTCCTTGTCCCACACGGAAGGTGGCAGCCCGGAAAGCTCTTGCTGGTCTTCACCTTCCCCCTGCAGCCTATTCACAGGCACCACCGCACTGGGAAGCTCTGCTTTCCCAAAGACGAAATCCCTCACGGTGCGCATCCTCGGCAGAGCCTGTTCCCGAAAAGGCAAACGTCCGGCTCCTTGTCCCACACGGAAGGTGGCAGCCCTGAAAGCTCTTGCTGGTCTTCACCTTCCCCCTGCAGCCTATTCACAGGCACAACAGGTTTGGGGATCTGTGCTTGCCCAGAGAAGGAACATCTCACGGTGCGCATCCTCGGCAGAGCCTGTTCCCGAAAAGGCAAACGTCCGGCTCCTTGTCCCACACGGAAGGTGGCAGCCCTGAAAGCTCTTGCTGGTCTTCGCCTTCCCCGTGCAGCCTATTCACAGGCACAACAGGTTTTGCGATCTATGCTTTCCCAGAGACGCAATCTCTCACGGTGCGCGTCCTCGGCAGAGCCTGTTCCCGAAAAGGCAAACGTCCGGCTCCTTGTCCCACAGGGAAGGTGGCAGCCCTGAAAGCTGTTGCTGGTCTTCACCTTCCCCCTGCAGCCTATTCACAGGCACAACAGGTTTTGGGATCTGTGCTTGCCCAGAGAAGGAACATCTCACGGTGCGCATCCTCGGCAGAGCCTGTTCCCGAAAAGGCAAACGTCCGGCTCCTTGTCCCACACGGAAGGTGGCAGCCCGGAAAGCTGTTGCTGGTCTTCACCTTCCCCCTGCAGCCTATTCACAGGCACAACCGCACTGGGAATCTCTGCTTGCCCAGAGACGCAATCTCTCACGGTGCGCATCCTCGGCAGAGCCTGTTCCCGAAAAGGCAAACGTCCGGCTCCTTGTCCCACACGCAAGGTGGCAGCCCTGAAAGCTCTTGCTGGTCTTCGCCTTCCCCCTGCAGCCTATTCACAGGCACAACAGGTTTTGGGATCTATGCTTTCCCAGAGACGCAATCTCTCACGGTGCGCATCCTCGGCAGAGCCTGTTCCCGAAAAGGCAAACGTCCGGCTCCTTGTCCCACACGGAAGGTGGCAGCCCTGAAAGCTGTTGCTGGTCTTCACCTTCCCCCTGCAGCCTATTCACAGGCACAACAGGTTTTGGGATCTCTGCTTGCCCAGAGACGCAATCTCTCACGGTGCGCATCCTCGGCAGAGCCTGTTCCAGAACAGGCAAACGTCCGGCTCCTTGTCCCACACGGAAGGTGGCAGCCCGGAAAGCTGTTGCTGGTCTTCACCTTCCCCCTGCAGCCTATTCACAGGCACAACAGGTTTTGGGATCTGTGCTTGCCCAGAGAAGGAACATCTCACGGTGCGCATCCTCGGCAGAGCCTGTTCCCGAAAAGGCAAACGTCCGGCTCCTTGTCCCACACGGAAGGTGGCAGCCCTGAAAGCTCTTGCTGGTCTTCACCTTCCCCCTACAGCCTATTCACAGGCACAACAGGTTTTGGGATCTGTGCTTGCCCAGAGAAGGAACATCTCACGGTGCGCATCCTCGGCAGAGCCTGTTCCCGAAAAGGCAAACGTCCGGCTCCTTGTCCCACACGGAAGGTGGCAGCCCTGAAAGCTCTTGCTGGTCTTCACCTTCCCCCTGCAGCCTATTCACAGGCACAACAGGTTTTGTGATCTCTGCTTGCCCAGAGAAGGAACATCTCACGGTGCGCATCCTCGGCAGAGCCTGTTCCCGAAAAGGCAAACGTCCGGCTCCTTGTCCCACACGGAAGGTGGCAGCCCTGAAAGCTCTTGCTGGTCTTCACCTTCCCCCTGCAGCCTATTCACAGGCACAACCGCACTGGGAATCTCTGCTTTCCCAGAGACGCAATCTCTCACGGTGCGCATCCTCGGCAGAGCCTGTTCCCGAAAAGGCAAACGTCCGGCTCCTTGTCCCACACGGAAGGTGGCAGCCCGGAAAGCTGTTGCTGGTCTTCACCTTCCCCCTGCAGCCTATTCACAGGCACAACAGGTTTGGGGATCTCTGCTTGCCCAGAGACGCAATCTCTCACGGTGCGCATCCTCGGCAGAGCCTGTTCCAGAACAGGCAAACGTCCGGCTCCTTGTCCCACACGGAAGGTGGCAGCCCTGAAAGCTGTTGCTGGTCTTCACCTTCCCCCTGCAGCCTTTTCACAGGCACAACCGCACTGGGAATCTCTGCTTTCCCAAAGACGCAATCCCTCACGGTGCGCATCCTCGGCAGAGCCTGTTCCCGAAAAGGCAAACGTCCGGCTCCTTGTCCCACACGGAAGGTGGCAGCCCGGAAAGCTCTTGCTGGTCTTCACCTTCCCCCTGCAGCCTATTCACAGGCACAACAGGTTTGGGGATCTGTGCTTGCCCAGAGAAGGAACATCTCACGGTGCGCATCCTCGGCAGAGCCTGTTCCCGAAAAGGCAAACGTCCGGCTCCTTGTCCCACACGGAAGGTGGAAGCCCGGAAAGCTGTTGCTGGTCTTCACCTTCCCCCTGCAGCCTATTCACAGGCACAACCGCACTGGGAATCTCTGCTTTCCCAAAGACGCAATCCCTCACGGTGCGCATCCTCGGCAGAGCCTGTTCCCGAAAAGGCAAACGTCCGCCTCCTTGTCCCACACGGAAGGTGGCAGCCCTGAAAGCTGTTGCTGGTCTTCACCTTCCCCCTGCAGCCTATTCACAGGCACAACAGGTTTTGGGATCTCTGCTTTCCCAGAGACGCAATCTCTCACGGTGCGCATCCTCGGCAGAGCCTGTTCCCGAAAAGGCAAACGTCCGGATCCTTGTCCCACACGGAAGGTGGCAGCCCTGAAAGCTGTTGCTGGTCTTCACCTTCCCCCTGCAGCCTATTCACAGGCACAACAGGTTTTGGGATCTCTGCTTGCCCAGAGAAGGAACATCTCACGGTGGGCATCCTCGGCAGAGCCTGTTCCCGAAAAGGCAAACGTCCAGCTCCTTGTCCCACACGGAAGGTGGCAGCCCGGAAAGCGCTTGCTGGTCTTCACCTTCCCCGTGCAGCCTATTCACAGGCACAACAGGTTTTGGGATCTCTGCTTTCCCAGAGACGCAATCTCTCACGGTGCGCATCCTCGGCAGAGCCTGTTCCCGAAAAGGCAAACGTCCGGCTCCTTGTCCCACACGGAAGGTGGCAGCCCTGAAAGCTCTTGCTGGTCTTCACCTTCCCCCTGCAGCCTATTCACAGGCACAACAGGTTTTGGGATCTGTGCTTGCCCAGAGAAGGAACATCTCACGGTGTGCATCCTCGGCAGAGCCTGTTCCCGAAAAGGCAAACGTCCGGCTCCTTGTCCCACACGGAAGGTGGCAGCCCGGAAAGCTCTTGCTGGTCTTCACCTTCCCCCTGCAGCCTATTCACAGGCACAACAGGTTTGGGGATCTGTGCTTGCCCAGAGACGCAATCTCTCACCGTGCGCATCCTCGGCAGAGCCTGTTCCAGAACAGGCAAACGTCCGGCTCCTTGTCCCACACGGAAGGTGGCAGCCCTGAAAGCTGTTGCTGGTCTTCACCTTCCCCCTGCAGCCTTTTCACAGGCACAACCGCACTGGGAATCTCTGCTTTCCCAAAGACGCAATCCCTCACGGTGCGCATCCTCGGCAGAGCCTGTTCCCGAAAAGGCAAACGTCCGGCTCCTTGTCCCACACGGAAGGTGGCAGCCCTGAAAGCTCTTGCTGGTCTTCACCTTCCCCCTGCAGCCTATTCACAGGCACAACAGGTTTGGGGATCTGTGCTTGCCCAGAGAAGGAACATCTCACGGTGCGCATCCTCGGCAGAGCCTGTTCCCGAAAAGGCAAACTTCCGGCTCCTTGTCCCACACAGAAGGTGGCAGCCCGGAAAGCTGTTGCTGGTCTTCACCTTCCCCCTGCAGCCTATTCACAGGCACAACCGCACTGGGAATCTCTGCTTTCCCAAAGACGCAATCCCTCACGGTGCGCATCCTCGGCAGAGCCTGTTCCCGAAAAGGCAAACGTCCGGCTCCTTGTCCCACACGGAAGGTGGCAGCCCGGAAAGCTGTTGCTGGTCTTCACCTTCCCCCTGCAGCCTATTCACAGGCACAACAGGTTTTGGGATCTGTGCTTGCCCCAAGACGCAATCTCTCACGGTACGCATCCTCGGCAGAGCCTGTTCCCGAAAAGGCAAACGTCCGGCTCCTTGTCCCACACGGAAGGTGGCAGCCCTGAAAGCTCTTGCTGGTCTTCACCTTCCCCGTGCAGCCTATTCACAGGCACAACAGGTTTTGGGATCTCTGCTTTTCCAGAGACACAATCTCTCACGGTGCGCATCCTCGGCAGAGCCTGTTCCCGAAAAGGCAAACGTCCGGCTCCTTGTCCCACACGGAAGGTGGCAGCCCTGAAAGCTCTTGCTGGTCTTCACCTTCCCCGTGCAGCCTATTCACACGCACAACAGGTTTTGGGATCTCTGCTTTCCCAGAGACGCAATCTCTCACGGTGCGCATCCTCAGCAGACCTTGTTCCCGAAAAGGCAAACGTCCGGCTCCTTGTCCCACACGGAAGGTGGCAGCCCTGAAAGCTGTTGCTGGTCTTCACCTTCCCCCTGCAGCCTATTCACAGGCACAACAGGTTTTGGGATCTGTGCTTGCCCAGAGAAGGAACATCTCACGGTGCGCATCCTCGGCAAAGCCTGTTCCCGAAAAGGCAAACGTCCGGCTCCTTGTCCCACACGGAAGGTGGCAGCCCGGAAAGCTCTTGCTGGTCTTCACCTTCCCCCTGCAGCCTATTCACAGGCACAACCGCACTGGGAATCTCTGCTTTCCCAAAGACGCAATCCCTCACGGTGCGCATCCTCGGCAGAGCCTGTTCCCGAAAAGGCAAACGTCCGGCTCCTTGTCCCACATGGAAGGTGGCAGCCCTGAAAGCTGTTGCTGGTCTTCACCTTCCCCCTGCAGCCTATTCACAGGCACAACCGCACTGGGAATCTCTGCTTTCCCAAAGACGCAATCCCTCACGGTGCGCATCCTCGGCAGAGCCTGTTCCCGAAAAGGCAAACGTCCGGCTCCTTGTCCCACACGGAAGGTGGCAGCCCGGAAAGCTCTTGCTGGTCTTCACCTTCCCCCTGCAGCCTATTCACAGGCAGAACAGGTTTTGGGATTTGTGCTTCCCAGAAAAGGAACATCTCACGGTGCGCATCCTCGGCAGAGCCTGTTCCCGAAAAGGCAAACGTCCGGCTCCTTGTCCCACACGGAAGGTGGCAGCCCTGAAAGCTCTTGCTGGTCTTCACCTTCCCCCTGCAGCCTATTCACAGGCACAACAGGTTTGGGGATCTGTGCTTGCCCAGAGAAGGAACATCTCACGGTGCGCATCCTCGGCAGAGCCTGTTCCCGAAAAGGCAAACGTCCGGCTCCTTGTCCCACACGGAAGGTGGCAGCCCTGAAAGCTGTTGCTGGTCTTCACCTTCCCCCTGCAGCCTATTCACAGGCACAACAGGTTTTGGGATCTGTGCTTGCCCAGAGAAGGAACATCTCACGGTGCGCATCCTCGGCAGAGCCTGTTCCAGAACAGGCAAACGTCCGGCTCCTTGTCCCACACGGAAGGTGGCAGCCCTGAAAGCTCTTGCTGGTCTTCACCTTCCCCGTGCAGCCTATTCACTGGCACAACAGGTTTTGGGATCTCTGCTTTCCCAGAGACGCAATCTCTCACGGTGCGCATCCTCGGCAGAGCCTGTTCCCGAAAAGGCAAACGTCCGGCTCCTTGTCCCACACGGAAGGTGGCAGCCCGGAAAGCTCTTGCTGGTCTTCACCTTCCCCCTGCAGCCTATTCACAGGCACAACAGGTTTGGGGATCTGTGCTTGCCCAGAGAAGGAACATCTCACGGTGCGCATCCTCGGCAGAGCCTGTTCCCGAAAAGGCAAACGTCCGGCTCCTTGTCCCACACGGAAGGTGGCAGCCCTGAAAGCTCTTGCTGGTCTTCACCTTCCCCCTGCAGCCTATTCACAGGCACAACCGCACTGGGAATCTCTGCTTTCCCAAAGACGCAATCCCTCACGGTGCGCATCCTCGGCAGAGCCTGTTCCCGAAAAGGCAAACGTCCGGCTCCTTGTCCCACACGGAAGGTGGCAGCCCGGAAAGCTGTTGCTGGTCTTCACCTTCCCCCTGCAGCCTAGTCACAGGCACAACAGGTTTGGGGATCTGTGCTTGCCCAGAGAAGGAACATCTCACGGTGCGCATCCTCGGCAGAGCCTGTTCCCGAAAAGGCAAACGTCCGGCTCCTTGTCCCACACGGAAGGTGGCAGCCCGGAAAGCTCTTGCTGGTCTTCACCTTCCCCCTGCAGCCTATTCACAGGCACAACAGGTTTTGGGATTTGTGCTTCCCAGAAAAGGAACATCTCACGGTGCGCATCCTCGGCAGAGCCTGTTCCCGAAAAGGCAAACGTCCGGCTCCTTGTCCCACACGGAAGGTGGCAGCCCGGAAAGCTGTTGCTGGTCTTCACCTTCCCCGTGCAGCCTATTCACAGGCACAACAGGTTTTGGGATCTGTGCTTGCCCAGAGAAGGAACATCTCACGGTGCGCATCCTCGGCAGAGCCTGTTCCCGAAAAGGCAAACGTCCGGCTCCTTGTCCCACACGGAAGGTGGCAGCCCTGAAAGCTCTTGCTGGTCTTCACCTTCCCCCTGCAGCCTATTCACAGGCACAACAGGTTTTGGGATCTGTGCTTGCCCCAAGACGGAATCTCTCATGGTGCGCATCCTCGGCAGAGCCTGTTCCCGAAAAGGCAAACGTCCGGCTCCTTGTCCCACACGGAAGGTGGCAGCCCGGAAAGCTCTTGCTGGTCTTCACCTTCCCCCTGCAGCCTATTCACAGGCACAACAGGTTTTGGGATTTGTGCTTCCCAGAAAAGGAACATCTCACGGTGCGCATCCTCGGCAGAGCCTGTTCCCGAAAAGGCAAACGTCCGGCTCCTTGTCCCACACGGAAGGTGGCAGCCCTGAAAGCTCTTGCTGGTCTTCACCTTCCCCCTGCAGCCTATTCACAGGCACAACAGGTTTTGGGATCTGTGCTTGCCCCAAGACGCAATCTCTCACGGTACGCATCCTCGGCAGAGCCTGTTCCCGAAAAGGCAAACGTCCGGCTCCTTGTCCCACACGGAAGGTGGCAGCCCTGAAAGCTCTTGCTGGTCTTCACCTTCCCCGTGCAGCCTATTCACAGGCACAACAGGTTTTGGGATCTGTGCTTGCCCAGAGACACAATCTCTCACGGTGCGCATCCTCGGCAGAGCCTGTTCCCGAAAAGGCAAACGTCCGGCTCCTTGTCCCACACGGAAGGTGGCAGCCCTGAAAGCTGTTGCTGGTCTTCACCTTCCCCGTGCAGCCTATTCACACGCACAACAGGTTTTGGGATCTCTGCTTGCCCAGAGACGCAATCTCTCACGGTGCGCATCCTCAGCAGAGCTTGTTCCCGAAAAGGCAAACGTCCGGCTCCTTGTCCCACACGGAAGGTGGCAGCCCTGAAAGCTGTTGCTGGTCTTCACCTTCCCCCTGCAGCCTATTCACAGGCACAACAGGTTTTGGGATCTGTGCTTGCCCAGAGAAGGAACATCTCACGGTGCGCATCCTCGGCAGAGCCTGTTCCCGAAAAGGCAAACGTCCGGCTCCTTGTCCCACACGGAAGGTGGCAGCCCTGAAAGCTGTTGCTGGTCTTAACCTTCCCCGTGCAGCCTATTCACAGGCACAACAGGTTTTGGGATCTCTGCTTGCCCAGAGAAGGAATCTCTCACGGTGCGCATCCTCGGCAGAGCCTGTTCCCGAAAAGGCAAACGTCCGGCTCCTTGTCCCACACGGAAGGTGGCAGCCCTGAAAGCTGTTGCTGGTCTTCACCTTCCCCCTGCAGCCTATTCACAGGCACAACCGCACTGGGAATCTCTGCTTTCCCAAAGACCCAATCCCTCACGGTGCGCATCCTCGGCAGAGCCTGTTCCCGAAAAGGCAAACGTCCGACTCCTTGTCCCACACGGAAGGTGGCAGCCCTGAAAGCTCTTGCTGGTCTTCACCTTCCCCCTGCAGCCTTTTCACAGGCACAACAGGTTTTGGGATCTGTGCTTGCCCAGAGAAGGAACATCTCACGGTGCGCATCCTCGGCAGAGCCTCTTCCCGAAAAGGCAAACGTCCGGCTCCTTGTCCCACACGGAAGGTGGCAGCCCTGAAAGCTCTTGCTGGTCTTCGCCTTCCCCGTGCAGCCTATTCACAGGCACAACAGGTTTTGTTATCTATGCTTTCCCAGAGACGCAATCTCTCACGGTGCGCATCCTCGGCAGAGCCTGTTCCCGAAAAGGCAAACGTCCGGCTCCTTGTCCCACACGGAAGGTGGCAGCTCTGAAAGCTGTTGCTGGTCTTCACCTTCCCCCTGCAGCCTATTCACAGGCACAACAGGTTTGGGGATCTGTGCTTGCCCAGAGACGCAATCTCTCACGGTGCGCATCCTCGGCAGAGCCTGTTCCAGAACAGGCAAACGTCCGGCTCCTTGTCCCACACGGAAGGTGGCAGCCCTGAAAGCTGTTGCTGGTCTTCACCTTCCCCCTGCAGCCTATTCACAGGCACAACCACACTGGGAATCTCTGCTTTCCCAAAGACGCAATCCCTCACGGTGCGCATCCTCGGCAGAGCCTGTTCCCGAAAAGGCAAACGTCCGGCTCCTTGTCCCACACGGAAGGTGGCAGCCCGGAAAGCTGTTGCTGGTCTTCACCTTCCCCCTGCAGCCTATTCACAGGCACAACAGGTTTTGGGATCTCTGCTTGCCCAGAGAAGGAACATCTCACGGTGCGCATCCTCGGCAGAGCCTGTTCCCGAAAAGGCAAACGTCCGGCTCCTTGTCCCACACGGAAGGTGGCAGCCCTGAGAGCTCTTGCTGGTCTTCACCTTCCCCCTGCAGCCTATTCACAGGCACAACAGGTTTTGGGATCTGTGCTTGCCCAGAGAAGGAACATCTCACGGTGCGCATCCTCGGCAGAGCCTGTTCCCGAAAAGGCAAACGTCCGGCTCCTTGTCCCACACGGAAGGTGGCAGCCCTGAAAGCTGTTGCTGGTCTTCACCTTCCCCCTGCAGCCTATTCACAGGCACAACAGGTTTTGGGATCTGTGCTTGCCCCAAGACGCAATCTCTCACGGTGCGCATCCTCGGCAGAGCCTGTTCCCGAAAAGGCAAACGTCCAGCTCCTTGTCCCACACGGAAGGTGGCAGCCCTGAAAGCTGTTGCTGGTCTTCACCTTCCCCGTGCAGCCTATTCACAGGCACAACAGGTTTTGGGATCTCTGCTTGCCCAGAGAAGGAACATCTCACGGTGCGCATCCTCGGCAGAGCCTGTTCCCGAAAAGGCAAACGTCCGGCTCCTTGTCCCACACGGAAGGTGGCAGCCCTGAAAGCTCTTGCTGGTCTTCGCCTTCCCCGTGCAGCCTATTCACAGGCACAACAGGTTTTGCGATCTATGCTTTCCCAGAGACGCAATCTCTCACGGTGCGCATCCTCGGCAGAGCCTGTTCCCGAAAAGGCAAACGTCCGGCTCCTTGTCCCACACGGAAGGTGGCAGCTCTGAAAGCTGTTGCTGGTCTTCACCTTCCCCCTGCAGCCTATTCACAGGCACAACAGGTTTGGGGATCTGTGCTTGCCCAGAGACGCAATCTCTCACGGTGCGCATCCTCGGCAGAGCCTGTTCCAGAACAGGCAAACGTCCGGCTCCTTGTCCCACACGGAAGGTGGCAGCCCTGAAAGCTGTTGCTGGTCTTCACCTTCCCCCTGCAGCCTATTCACAGGCACAACCACACTGGGAATCTCTGCTTTCCCAAAGACGCAATCCCTCACGGTGCGCATCCTCGGCAGAGCCTGTTCCCGAAAAGGCAAACGTCCGGCTCCTTGTCCCACACGGAAGGTGGCAGCCCGGAAAGCTGTTGCTGGTCTTCACCTTCCCCCTGCAGCCTATTCACAGGCACAACAGGTTTTGGGATCTCTGCTTGCCCAGAGAAGGAACATCTCACGGTGCGCATCCTCGGCAGAGCCTGTTCCCGAAAAGGCAAACGTCCGGCTCCTTGTCCCACACGGAAGGTGGCAGCCCTGAAAGCTCTTGCTGGTCTTCACCTTCCCCCTGCAGCCTATTCACAGGCACAACCGCACTGGGAATCTCTGCTTTCTCAGAGACGCAATCTCTCACGGTGCGCATCCTCGGCAGAGCCTGTTCCCGAAAAGGCAAACGTCCGGCTCCTTGTCCCACACGGAAGGTGGCAGCCCTGAAAGCTGTTGATGGTCTTCACCTTCCCCCTGCAGCCTTTTCACAGGCACAACCGCACTGGGAATCTCTGCTTTCCCAAAGACGCAATCCCTCACGGTGCGCATCCTCGGCAGAGCCTGTTCCCGAAAAGGCAAACGTCCGGCTCCTTGTCCCACACGGAAGGTGGCAGCCCTGAAAGCTCTTGCTGGTCTTCACCTTCCCCGTGCAGCCTATTCACAGGCACAACAGGTTTTGGGATCTGTGCTTGCCCCAAGACGCAATCTCTCACGGTGCGCATCCTCGGCAGAGCCTGTTCCCGAAAAGGCAAACGTCCGGCTCCTTGTCCCACACGGAAGGTGGCAGCCCTGAAAGCTGTTGCTGGTCTTCACCTTCCCCGTGCAGCCTATTCACAGGCACAACAGGTTTTGGGATCTCTGCTTGCCCAGAGAAGGAACATCTCACGGTGCGCATCCTCGGCAGAGCCTGTTCCCGAAAAGGCAAACGTCCGGCTCCTTGTCCCACACGGAAGGTGGCAGCTCTGAAAGCTGTTGCTGGTCTTCACCTTCCCCCTGCAGCCTATTCACAGGCACAACAGGTTTTGGGATCTGTGCTTGCCCAGAGACGCAATCTCTCACGGTGCGCATCCTCGGCAGAGCCTGTTCCAGAACAGGCAAACGTCCGGCTCCTTGTCCCACACGGAAGGTGGCAGCCCTGAAAGCTGTTGCTGGTCTTCACCTTCCCCCTGCAGCCTTTTCACAGGCACAACCACACTGGGAATCTCTGCTTTCCCAAAGACGCAATCCCTCACGGTGCGCATCCTCGGCAGAGCCTGTTCCCGAAAAGGCAAACGTCCGGCTCCTTGTCCCACACGGAAGGTGGCAGCCCGGAAAGCTGTTGCTGGTCTTCACCTTCCCCCTGCAGCCTATTCACAGGCACAACAGGTTTGGGGATCTGTGCTTGCCCAGAGAAGGAACATCTCACGGTGCGCATCCTCGGCAGAGCCTGTTCCCGAAAAAGCAAACGTCCGGCTCCTTGTCCCACACGGAAGGTGGCAGCCCTGAGAGCTCTTGCTGGTCTTCACCTTCCCCCTGCAGCCTATTCACAGGCACAACAGGTTTTGGGATCTGTGCTTGCCCAGAGAAGGAACATCTCACGGTGCGCATCCTCGGCAGAGCCTGTTCCCGAAAAGGCAAACGTCCGGCTCCTTGTCCCACACGGAAGGTGGCAGCCCTGAAAGCTGTTGCTGGTCTTCACCTTCCCCCTGCAGCCTATTCACAGGCACAACCGCACTGGGAATCTCTGCTTTCTCAGAGACGCAATCTCTCACGGTGGGCATCCTCGGCAGAGCCTGTTCCCGAAAAGGCAAACGTCCGGCTCCTTGTCCCACACGGAAGGTGGCAGCCCTGAAAGCTCTTGCTGGTCTTCACCTTCCCCCTGCAGCCTATTCACAGGCACAACAGGTTTGGGGATCTGTGCTTGCCCAGAGAAGGAACATCTCACGGTGCGCATCCTCGGCAGAGCCTGTTCCCGAAAAGGCAAACGTCCGGCTCCTTGTCCCACACGGAAGGTGGCAGCCCTGAAAGCTGTTGCTGGTCTTCACCTTCCCCCTGCAGCCTATTCACAGGCACAACAGGTTTTGGGATCTGTGCTTGCCCAGAGAAGGAACATCTCACGGTGCGCATCCTCGGCAGAGCCTGTTCCAGAACAGGCAAACGTCCGGCTCCTTGTCCCACACGGAAGGTGGCAGCCCTGAAAGCTCTTGCTGGTCTTCACCTTCCCCGTGCAGCCTATTCACTGGCACAACAGGTTTTGGGATCTCTGCTTTCCCAGAGACGCAATCTCTCACGGTGCGCATCCTCGGCAGAGCCTGTTCCCGAAAAGGCAAACGTCCGGCTCCTTGTCCCACACGGAAGGTGGCAGCCCGGAAAGCTCTTGCTGGTCTTCACCTTCCCCCTGCAGCCTATTCACAGGCACAACAGGTTTGGGGATCTGTGCTTGCCCAGAGAAGGAACATCTCACGGTGCGCATCCTCGGCAGAGCCTGTTCCCGAAAAGGCAAACGTCCGGCTCCTTGTCCCACACGGAAGGTGGCAGCCCTGAAAGCTCTTGCTGGTCTTCACCTTCCCCCTGCAGCCTATTCACAGGCACAACCGCACTGGGAATCTCTGCTTTCCCAAAGACGCAATCCCTCACGGTGCGCATCCTCGGCAGAGCCTGTTCCCGAAAAGGCAAACGTCCGGCTCCTTGTCCCACACGGAAGGTGGCAGCCCGGAAAGCTGTTGCTGGTCTTCACCTTCCCCCTGCAGCCTAGTCACAGGCACAACAGGTTTGGGGATCTGTGCTTGCCCAGAGAAGGAACATCTCACGGTGCGCATCCTCGGCAGAGCCTGTTCCCGAAAAGGCAAACGTCCGGCTCCTTGTCCCACACGGAAGGTGGCAGCCCGGAAAGCTCTTGCTGGTCTTCACCTTCCCCCTGCAGCCTATTCACAGGCACAACAGGTTTTGGGATTTGTGCTTCCCAGAAAAGGAACATCTCACGGTGCGCATCCTCGGCAGAGCCTGTTCCCGAAAAGGCAAACGTCCGGCTCCTTGTCCCACACGGAAGGTGGCAGCCCGGAAAGCTGTTGCTGGTCTTCACCTTCCCCGTGCAGCCTATTCACAGGCACAACAGGTTTTGGGATCTGTGCTTGCCCAGAGAAGGAACATCTCACGGTGCGCATCCTCGGCAGAGCCTGTTCCCGAAAAGGCAAACGTCCGGCTCCTTGTCCCACACGGAAGGTGGCAGCCCTGAAAGCTCTTGCTGGTCTTCACCTTCCCCCTGCAGCCTATTCACAGGCACAACAGGTTTTGGGATCTGTGCTTGCCCCAAGACGGAATCTCTCATGGTGCGCATCCTCGGCAGAGCCTGTTCCCGAAAAGGCAAACGTCCGGCTCCTTGTCCCACACGGAAGGTGGCAGCCCGGAAAGCTCTTGCTGGTCTTCACCTTCCCCCTGCAGCCTATTCACAGGCACAACAGGTTTTGGGATTTGTGCTTCCCAGAAAAGGAACATCTCACGGTGCGCATCCTCGGCAGAGCCTGTTCCCGAAAAGGCAAACGTCCGGCTCCTTGTCCCACACGGAAGGTGGCAGCCCTGAAAGCTCTTGCTGGTCTTCACCTTCCCCCTGCAGCCTATTCACAGGCACAACAGGTTTTGGGATCTGTGCTTGCCCCAAGACGCAATCTCTCACGGTACGCATCCTCGGCAGAGCCTGTTCCCGAAAAGGCAAACGTCCGGCTCCTTGTCCCACACGGAAGGTGGCAGCCCTGAAAGCTCTTGCTGGTCTTCACCTTCCCCGTGCAGCCTATTCACAGGCACAACAGGTTTTGGGATCTGTGCTTGCCCAGAGACACAATCTCTCACGGTGCGCATCCTCGGCAGAGCCTGTTCCCGAAAAGGCAAACGTCCGGCTCCTTGTCCCACACGGAAGGTGGCAGCCCTGAAAGCTGTTGCTGGTCTTCACCTTCCCCGTGCAGCCTATTCACACGCACAACAGGTTTTGGGATCTCTGCTTGCCCAGAGACGCAATCTCTCACGGTGCGCATCCTCAGCAGAGCTTGTTCCCGAAAAGGCAAACGTCCGGCTCCTTGTCCCACACGGAAGGTGGCAGCCCTGAAAGCTGTTGCTGGTCTTCACCTTCCCCCTGCAGCCTATTCACAGGCACAACAGGTTTTGGGATCTGTGCTTGCCCAGAGAAGGAACATCTCACGGTGCGCATCCTCGGCAGAGCCTGTTCTCGAAAAGGCAAACGTCCGGCTCCTTGTCCCACACGGAAGGTGGCAGCCCTGAAAGCTGTTGCTGGTCTTAACCTTCCCCGTGCAGCCTATTCACAGGCACAACAGGTTTTGGGATCTCTGCTTGCCCAGAGAAGGAATCTCTCACGGTGCGCATCCTCGGCAGAGCCTGTTCCCGAAAAGGCAAACGTCCGGCTCCTTGTCCCACACGGAAGGTGGCAGCCCTGAAAGCTGTTGCTGGTCTTCACCTTCCCCCTGCAGCCTATTCACAGGCACAACCGCACTGGGAATCTCTGCTTTCCCAAAGACCCAATCCCTCACGGTGCGCATCCTCGGCAGAGCCTGTTCCCGAAAAGGCAAACGTCCGACTCCTTGTCCCACACGGAAGGTGGCAGCCCTGAAAGCTCTTGCTGGTCTTCACCTTCCCCCTGCAGCCTTTTCACAGGCACAACAGGTTTTGGGATCTGTGCTTGCCCAGAGAAGGAACATCTCACGGTGCGCATCCTCGGCAGAGCCTCTTCCCGAAAAGGCAAACGTCCGGCTCCTTGTCCCACACGGAAGGTGGCAGCCCTGAAAGCTCTTGCTGGTCTTCGCCTTCCCCGTGCAGCCTATTCACAGGCACAACAGGTTTTGTTATCTATGCTTTCCCAGAGACGCAATCTCTCACGGTGCGCATCCTCGGCAGAGCCTGTTCCCGAAAAGGCAAACGTCCGGCTCCTTGTCCCACACGGAAGGTGGCAGCTCTGAAAGCTGTTGCTGGTCTTCACCTTCCCCCTGCAGCCTATTCACAGGCACAACAGGTTTGGGGATCTGTGCTTGCCCAGAGACGCAATCTCTCACGGTGCGCATCCTCGGCAGAGCCTGTTCCAGAACAGGCAAACGTCCGGCTCCTTGTCCCACACGGAAGGTGGCAGCCCTGAAAGCTGTTGCTGGTCTTCACCTTCCCCCTGCAGCCTATTCACAGGCACAACCACACTGGGAATCTCTGCTTTCCCAAAGACGCAATCCCTCACGGTGCGCATCCTCGGCAGAGCCTGTTCCCGAAAAGGCAAACGTCCGGCTCCTTGTCCCACACGGAAGGTGGCAGCCCGGAAAGCTGTTGCTGGTCTTCACCTTCCCCCTGCAGCCTATTCACAGGCACAACAGGTTTTGGGATCTCTGCTTGCCCAGAGAAGGAACATCTCACGGTGCGCATCCTCGGCAGAGCCTGTTCCCGAAAAGGCAAACGTCCGGCTCCTTGTCCCACACGGAAGGTGGCAGCCCTGAGAGCTCTTGCTGGTCTTCACCTTCCCCCTGCAGCCTATTCACAGGCACAACAGGTTTTGGGATCTGTGCTTGCCCAGAGAAGGAACATCTCACGGTGCGCATCCTCGGCAGAGCCTGTTCCCGAAAAGGCAAACGTCCGGCTCCTTGTCCCACACGGAAGGTGGCAGCCCTGAAAGCTGTTGCTGGTCTTCACCTTCCCCCTGCAGCCTATTCACAGGCACAACCGCACTGGGAATCTCTGCTTTCTCAGAGACGCAATCCCTCACGGTGCGCATCCTCGGCAGAGCCTGTTCCCGAAAAGGCAAACGTCCGGCTCCTTGTCCCACACGGAAGGTGGCAGCCCTGAAAGCTGTTGATGGTCTTCACCTTCCCCCTGCAGCCTTTTCACAGGCACAACCGCACTGGGAATCTCTGCTTTCCCAAAGACGCAATCCCTCACGGTGCGCATCCTCGGCAGAGCCTGTTCCCGAAAAGGCAAACGTCCGGCTCCTTGTCCCACACGGAAGGTGGCAGCCCTGAAAGCTGTTGCTGGTCTTCACCTTCCCCCTGCAGCCTATTCACAGGCACAACAGGTTTTGGGATCTGTGCTTGCCCCAAGACGCAATCTCTCACGGTGCGCATCCTCGGCAGAGCCTGTTCCCGAAAAGGCAAACGTCCAGCTCCTTGTCCCACACGGAAGGTGGCAGCCCTGAAAGCTGTTGCTGGTCTTCACCTTCCCCGTGCAGCCTATTCACAGGCACAACAGGTTTTGGGATCTCTGCTTGCCCAGAGAAGGAACATCTCACGGTGCGCATCCTCGGCAGAGCCTGTTCCCGAAAAGGCAAACGTCCGGCTCCTTGTCCCACACGGAAGGTGGCAGCCCTGAAAGCTCTTGCTGGTCTTCGCCTTCCCCGTGCAGCCTATTCACAGGCACAACAGGTTTTGCGATCTATGCTTTCCCAGAGACGCAATCTCTCACGGTGCGCATCCTCGGCAGAGCCTGTTCCCGAAAAGGCAAACGTCCGGCTCCTTGTCCCACACGGAAGGTGGCAGCTCTGAAAGCTGTTGCTGGTCTTCACCTTCCCCCTGCAGCCTATTCACAGGCACAACAGGTTTGGGGATCTGTGCTTGCCCAGAGACGCAATCTCTCACGGTGCGCATCCTCGGCAGAGCCTGTTCCAGAACAGGCAAACGTCCGGCTCCTTGTCCCACACGGAAGGTGGCAGCCCTGAAAGCTGTTGCTGGTCTTCACCTTCCCCCTGCAGCCTATTCACAGGCACAACCACACTGGGAATCTCTGCTTTCCCAAAGACGCAATCCCTCACGGTGCGCATCCTCGGCAGAGCCTGTTCCCGAAAAGGCAAACGTCCGGCTCCTTGTCCCACACGGAAGGTGGCAGCCCGGAAAGCTGTTGCTGGTCTTCACCTTCCCCCTGCAGCCTATTCACAGGCACAACAGGTTTTGGGATCTCTGCTTGCCCAGAGAAGGAACATCTCACGGTGCGCATCCTCGGCAGAGCCTGTTCCCGAAAAGGCAAACGTCCGGCTCCTTGTCCCACACGGAAGGTGGCAGCCCTGAGAGCTCTTGCTGGTCTTCACCTTCCCCCTGCAGCCTATTCACAGGCACAACAGGTTTTGGGATCTGTGCTTGCCCAGAGAAGGAACATCTCACGGTGCGCATCCTCGGCAGAGCCTGTTCCCGAAAAGGCAAACGTCCGGCTCCTTGTCCCACACGGAAGGTGGCAGCCCTGAAAGCTCTTGCTGGTCTTCACCTTCCCCCTGCAGCCTATTCACAGGCACAACCGCACTGGGAATCTCTGCTTTCTCAGAGACGCAATCTCTCACGGTGCGCATCCTCGGCAGAGCCTGTTCCCGAAAAGGCAAACGTCCGGCTCCTTGTCCCACACGGAAGGTGGCAGCCCTGAAAGCTGTTGATGGTCTTCACCTTCCCCCTGCAGCCTTTTCACAGGCACAACCGCACTGGGAATCTCTGCTTTCCCAAAGACGCAATCCCTCACGGTGCGCATCCTCGGCAGAGCCTGTTCCCGAAAAGGCAAACGTCCGGCTCCTTGTCCCACACGGAAGGTGGCAGCCCTGAAAGCTCTTGCTGGTCTTCACCTTCCCCGTGCAGCCTATTCACAGGCACAACAGGTTTTGGGATCTGTGCTTGCCCCAAGACGCAATCTCTCACGGTGCGCATCCTCGGCAGAGCCTGTTCCCGAAAAGGCAAACGTCCGGCTCCTTGTCCCACACGGAAGGTGGCAGCCCTGAAAGCTGTTGCTGGTCTTCACCTTCCCCGTGCAGCCTATTCACAGGCACAACAGGTTTTGGGATCTCTGCTTGCCCAGAGAAGGAACATCTCACGGTGCGCATCCTCGGCAGAGCCTGTTCCCGAAAAGGCAAACGTCCGGCTCCTTGTCCCACACGGAAGGTGGCAGCTCTGAAAGCTGTTGCTGGTCTTCACCTTCCCCCTGCAGCCTATTCACAGGCACAACAGGTTTTGGGATCTGTGCTTGCCCAGAGACGCAATCTCTCACGGTGCGCATCCTCGGCAGAGCCTGTTCCAGAACAGGCAAACGTCCGGCTCCTTGTCCCACACGGAAGGTGGCAGCCCTGAAAGCTGTTGCTGGTCTTCACCTTCCCCCTGCAGCCTTTTCACAGGCACAACCACACTGGGAATCTCTGCTTTCCCAAAGACGCAATCCCTCACGGTGCGCATCCTCGGCAGAGCCTGTTCCCGAAAAGGCAAACGTCCGGCTCCTTGTCCCACACGGAAGGTGGCAGCCCTGAAAGCTGTTCCTGGTCTTCACCTTCCCCCTGCAGCCTATTCACAGGCACAACAGGTTTGGGGATCTGTGCTTGCCCAGAGAAGGAACATCTCACGGTGCGCATCCTCGGCAGAGCCTGTTCCCGAAAAAGCAAACGTCCGGCTCCTTGTCCCACACGGAAGGTGGCAGCCCTGAGAGCTCTTGCTGGTCTTCACCTTCCCCCTGCAGCCTATTCACAGGCACAACAGGTTTTGGGATCTGTGCTTGCCCAGAGAAGGAACATCTCACGGTGCGCATCCTCGGCAGAGCCTGTTCCCGAAAAGGCAAACGTCCGGCTCCTTGTCCCACACGGAAGGTGGCAGCCCTGAAAGCTGTTGCTGGTCTTCACCTTCCCCCTGCAGCCTATTCACAGGCACAACCGCACTGGGAATCTCTGCTTTCTCAGAGACGCAATCTCTCACGGTGGGCATCCTCGGCAGAGCCTGTTCCCGAAAAGGCAAACGTCCGGCTCCTTGTCCCACACGGAAGGTGGCAGCCCTGAAAGCTCTTGCTGGTCTTCACCTTCCCCCTGCAGCCTATTCACAGGCACAACCGCACTGGGAATCTCTGCTTTCCCAAAGACGCAATCCCTCACGGTGCGCATCCTCGGCAGAGCCTGTTCCCGAAAAGGCAAACGTCCGGCTCCTTGTCCCACACGGAAGGTGGCAGCCCTGAAAGCTCTTGCTGGTCTTCACCTTCCCCGTGCAGCCTATTCACAGGCACAACAGGTTTTGGGATCTGTGCTTGCCCCAAGACGCAATCTCTCACGGTGCGCATCCTCGGCAGAGCCTGTTCCCGAAAAGGCAAACGTCCAGCTCCTTGTCCCACACGGAAGGTGGCAGCCCTGAAAGCTCTTGCTGGTCTTCACCTTCCCCGTGCAGCCTATTCACAGGCACAACAGGTTTTGGGATCTCTGCTTTCCCAGAGACGCAATCTCTCACGGTGCGCATCCTCGGCAGAGCCTGTTCCCGAAAAGGCAAACGTCCGGCTCCTTGTCCCACACGGAAGGTGGCAGCCCGGAAAGCTCTTGCTGGTCTTCACCTTCCCCCTGCAGCCTATTCACAGGCACAACAGGTTTGGGGATCTGTGCTTGCCCAGAGAAGGAACATCTCACGGTGCGCATCCTCGGCAGAGCCTGTTCCCGAAAAGGCAAACGTCCGGCTCCTTGTCCCACACGGAAGGTGGCAGCCCTGAAAGCTCTTGCTGGTCTTCACCTTCCCCCTGCAGCCTATTCACAGGCACAACCGCACTGGGAATCTCTGCTTTCCCAGAGACGCAATCTCTCACGGTGCGCATCCTCGGCAGAGCCTGTTCCCGAAAAGGCAAACGTCCGGCTCCTTGTCCCACATGGAAGGTGGCAGCCCTGAGAGCTCTTGCTGGTCTTCACCTTCCCCCTGCAGCCTATTCACAGGCACAACAGGTTTGGGGATCTGTGCTTGCCCAGAGACGCAATCTCTCACGGTGCGCATCCTCGGCAGAGCCTGTTCCAGAACAGGCAAACGTCCGGCTCCTTGTCCCACACGGAAGGTGGCAGCCCTGAAAGCTGTTGCTGGTCTTCACCTTCCCCCTGCAGCCTTTTCACAGGCACAACCGCACTGGGAATCTCTGCTTTCCCAAAGACGCAATCCCTCACGGTGCGCATCCTCGGCAGAGCCTGTTCCCGAAAAGGCAAACGTCCGGCTCCTTGTCCCACACGGAAGGTGGCAGCCCTGAAAGCTGTTGCTGGTCTTCACCTTCCCCCTGCAGCCTATTCACAGGCACAACAGGTTTGGGGATCTGTGCTTGCCCAGAGAAGGAACATCTCACGGTGCGCATCCTCGGCAGAGCCTGTTCCCGAAAAGGCAAACGTCCGGCTCCTTGTCCCACATGGAAGGTGGCAGCCCGGAAACCTCTTGCTGGTCTTCACCTTCCCCCTGCAGCCTATTCACAGGCACAACCGCACTGGGAATCTCTGCTTTCCCAAAGACGCAATCCCTCACGGTGCGCATCCTCGGCAGAGCCTGTTCCCGAAAAGGCAAACGTCCGGCTCCTTGTCCCACACGGAAGGTGGCAGCCCGGAAAGCTGTTGCTGGTCTTCACCTTCCCCCTGCAGCCTATTCACATGCACAACCGCACTGGGAATCTCTGCTTTCCCAAAGACGCAATCCCTCACGGTGCGCATCCTCGGCAGAGCCTGTTCCCGAAAAGGCAAACGTCCGGCTCCTTGTCCCACACGGAAGGTGGCAGCCCTGAAAGCTCTTGCTGGTCTTCACCTTCCCCCTGCAGCCTATTCACAGGCACAACCGCACTGGGAATCTCTGCTTTCCCAAAGACGCAATCCCTCACGGTGCGCATCCTCGACAGAGCCTGTTCCCGAAAAGGCAAACGTCCGGCTCCTTGTCCCACACGGAAGGTGGCAGCCCTGAAAGCTCTTGCTGGTCTTCACCTTCCCCCTGCAGCCTATTCACAGGCACGACAGGTTTTGGGATCTGTGCTTCCCAGAAAAGGAACATCTCACGGTGCGCATCCTCGGCAGAGCCTGTTCCCGAAAAGGCAAACGTCCGGCTCCTTGTCCCACACGGAAGGTGGCAGCCCTGAAAGCTGTTGCTGGTCTTCACCTTCCCCCTGCAGCCTATTCACAGGCACAACAGGTTTGGGGATCTGTGCTTGCCCAGAGAAGGAACATCTCACGGTGCGCATCCTCGGCAGAGCCTGTTCCCGAAAAGGCAAACGTCCGGCTCCTTGTCCCACACGGAAGGTGGCAGCCCTGAAAGCTCTTGCTGGTCTTCACCTTCCCCCTGCAGCCTATTCACAGGCACAACCGCACTGGGAATCTCTGCTTTCCCAGAGACGCAATCTCTCACGGTGCGCATCCTCGGCAGAGCCTGTTCCCGAAAAGGCAAACGTCCGGCTCCTTGTCCCACACGGAAGGTGGCAGCCCTGAAAGCTCTTGCTGGTCTTCACCTTCCCCGTGCAGCCTATTCACAGGCACAACAGGTTTTGGGATCTCTGCTTTCCCAAAGACGCAATCTCTCACGGTGCGCATCCTCGGCAGAGCCTGTTCCCGAAAAGGCAAACGTCCGGCTCCTTGTCCCACATGGAAGGTGGCAGCCCTGAGAGCTCTTGCTGGTCTTCACCTTCCCCCTGCAGCCTATTCACAGGCACAACAGGTTTGGGGATCTGTGCTTGCCCAGAGACGCAATCTCTCACGGTGCGCATCCTCGGCAGAGCCTGTTCCAGAACAGGCAAACGTCCGGCTCCTTGTCCCACACGGAAGGTGGCAGCCCTGAAAGCTGTTGCTGGTCTTCACCTTCCCCCTGCAGCCTTTTCACAGGCACAACCGCACTGGGAATCTCTGCTTTCCCAAAGACGCAATCCCTCACGGTGCGCATCCTCGGCAGAGCCTGTTCCCGAAAAGGCAAACGTCCGGCTCCTTGTCCCACACGGAAGGTGGCAGCCCTGAAAGCTCTTGCTGGTCTTCACCTTCCCCCTGCAGCCTATTCACAGGCACAACAGGTTTGGGGATCTGTGCTTGCCCAGAGAAGGAACATCTCACGGTGCGCATCCTCGGCAGAGCCTGTTCCCGAAAAGGCAAACGTCCGGCTCCTTGTCCCACATGGAAGGTGGCAGCCCGGAAAGCTCTTGCTGGTCTTCACCTTCCCCCTGCAGCCTATTCACAGGCACAACCGCACTGGGAATCTCTGCTTTCCCAAAGACGCAATCCCTCACGGTGCGCATCCTCGGCAGAGCCTGTTCCCGAAAAGGCAAACGTCCGGCTCCTTGTCCCACACGGAAGGTGGCAGCCCGGAAAGCTGTTGCTGGTCTTCACCTTCCCCCTGCAGCCTATTCACATGCACAACCGCACTGGGAATCTCTGCTTTCCCAAAGACGCAATCCCTCACGGTGCGCATCCTCGGCAGAGCCTGTTCCCGAAAAGGCAAACGTCCGGCTCCTTGTCCCACACGGAAGGTGGCAGCCCTGAAAGCTCTTGCTGGTCTTCACCTTCCCCCTGCAGCCTATTCACAGGCACAACCGCACTGGGAATCTCTGCTTTCCCAAAGACGCAATCCCTCACGGTGCGCATCCTCGACAGAGCCTGTTCCCGAAAAGGCAAACGTCCGGCTCCTTGTCCCACACGGAAGGTGGCAGCCCTGAAAGCTCTTGCTGGTCTTCACCTTCCCCCTGCAGCCTATTCACAGGCACGACAGGTTTTGGGATCTGTGCTTCCCAGAAAAGGAACATCTCACGGTGCGCATCCTCGGCAGAGCCTGTTCCCGAAAAGGCAAACGTCCGGCTCCTTGTCCCACACGGAAGGTGGCAGCCCTGAGAGCTCTTGCTGGTCTTCACCTTCCCCCTGCAGCCTATTCACAGGCACAACAGGTTTTGGGATCTGTGCTTGCCCAGAGAAGGAACATCTCACGGTGCGCATCCTCGGCAGAGCCTGTTCCCGAAAAGGCAAACGTCCGGCTCCTTGTCCCACACGGAAGGTGGCAGCCCTGAAAGCTGTTGCTGGTCTTCACCTTCCCCCTGCAGCCTATTCACAGGCACAACCGCACTGGGAATCTCTGCTTTCTCAGAGACGCAATCTCTCACGGTGGGCATCCTCGGCAGAGCCTGTTCCCGAAAAGGCAAACGTCCGGCTCCTTGTCCCACACGGAAGGTGGCAGCCCTGAAAGCTGTTGCTGGTCTTCACCTTCCCCCTGCAGCCTATTCACAGGCACAACCGCACTGGGAATCTCTGCTTTCCCAAAGACGCAATCCCTCACGGTGCGCATCCTCGGCAGAGCCTGTTCCCGAAAAGGCAAACGTCCGGCTCCTTGTCCCACACGGAAGGTGGCAGCCCTGAAAGCTCTTGCTGGTCTTCACCTTCCCCCTGCAGCCTATTCACAGGCACAACAGGTTTTGGGATCTGTGCTTGCCCCAAGACGCAATCTCTCACGGTGCGCATCCTCGGCAGAGCCTGTTCCCGAAAAGGCAAACGTCCAGCTCCTTGTCCCACACGGAAGGTGGCAGCCCTGAAAGCTCTTGCTGGTCTTCACCTTCCCCGTGCAGCCTATTCACAGGCACAACAGGTTTTGGGATCTCTGCTTTCCCAGAGACGCAATCTCTCACGGTGCGCATCCTCGGCAGAGCCTGTTCCCGAAAAGGCAAACATCCGGCTCCTTGTCCCACACGGAAGGTGGCAGCCCTGAAAGCTCTTGCTGGTCTTCACCTTCCCCCTGCAGCCTATTCACAGGCACAACAGGTTTTGGGATCTCTGCTTGCCCAGAGAAGGAACATCTCATGGTGCGCATCCTCGGCAGAGCCTGTTCCCGAAAAGGCAAACGTCCGGCTCCTTGTCCCACACGGAAGGTGGCAGCCCGGAAAGCTCTTGCTGGTCTTCACCTTCCCCCTGCAGCCTATTCACAGGCACAACAGGTTTTGGGATCTGTGCTTGCCCAGAGACGCAATCTCTCACGGTGCGCATCCTCGGCAGAGCCTTTTCCAGAACAGGCAAACGTCCGGCTCCTTGTCCCACACGGAAGGTGGCAGCCCTGAAAGCTGTTGCTGGTCTTCACCTTCCCCCTGCAGCCTTTTCACAGGCACAACCGCACTGGGAATCTCTGCTTTCCCAAAGACGCAATCCCTCACGGTGCGCATCCTCGGCAGAGCCTGTTCCCGAAAAGGCAAACGTCCGGCTCCTTGTCCCACACGGAAGGTGGCAGCCCTGAAAGCTCTTGCTGGTCTTCACCTTCCCCCTGCAGCCTATTCACAGGCACAACAGGTTTGGGGATCTGTGCTTGCCCAGAGAAGGAACATCTCACGGTGCGCATCCTCGGCAGAGCCTGTTCCCGAAAAGGCAAACGTCCGGCTCCTTGTCCCACACGGAAGGTGGCAGCCCTGAAAGCTCTTGCTGGTCTTCACCTTCCCCCTGCAGCCTATTCACAGGCACAACCGCACTGGGAATCTCTGCTTTCCCAGAGACGCAATCTCTCACGGTGCGCATCCTCGGCAGAGCCTGTTCCCGAAAAGGCAAACGTCCGGCTCCTTGTCCCACACGGAAGGTGGCAGCCCTGAAAGCTCTTGCTGGTCTTCACCTTCCCCGTGCAGCCTATTCACAGGCACAACAGGTTTTGGGATCTCTGCTTTCCCAAAGACGCAATCTCTCACGGTGCGCATCCTCGGCAGAGCCTGTTCCCGAAAAGGCAAACGTCCGGCTCCTTGTCCCACATGGAAGGTGGCAGCCCTGAGAGCTCTTGCTGGTCTTCACCTTCCCCCTGCAGCCTATTCACAGGCACAACAGGTTTGGGGATCTGTGCTTGCCCAGAGACGCAATCTCTCACGGTGCGCATCCTCGGCAGAGCCTGTTCCAGAACAGGCAAACGTCCGGCTCCTTGTCCCACACGGAAGGTGGCAGCCCTGAAAGCTGTTGCTGGTCTTCACCTTCCCCCTGCAGCCTTTTCACAGGCACAACCGCACTGGGAATCTCTGCTTTCCCAAAGACGCAATCCCTCACGGTGCGCATCCTCGGCAGAGCCTGTTCCCGAAAAGGCAAACGTCCGGCTCCTTGTCCCACACGGAAGGTGGCAGCCCTGAAAGCTGTTGCTGGTCTTCACCTTCCCCCTGCAGCCTATTCACAGGCACAACAGGTTTTGGGATCTGTGCTTGCCCAGAGAAGGAACATCTCACGGTGCGCATCCTCGGCAGAGCCTGTTCCCGAAAAGGCAAACGTCCGGCTCCTTGTCCCACATGGAAGGTGGCAGCCCGGAAAGCTCTTGCTGGTCTTCACCTTCCCCCTGCAGCCTATTCACAGGCACAACCGCACTGGGAATCTCTGCTTTCCCAAAGACGCAATCCCTCACGGTGCGCATCCTCGGCAGAGCCTGTTCCCGAAAAGGCAAACGTCCGGCTCCTTGTCCCACACGGAAGGTGGCAGCCCGGAAAGCTCTTGCTGGTCTTCACCTTCCCCCTGCAGCCTATTCACATGCACAACCGCACTGGGAATCTCTGCTTTCCCAAAGACGCAATCCCTCACGGTGCGCATCCTCGGCAGAGCCTGTTCCCGAAAAGGCAAACGTCCGGCTCCTTGTCCCACACGGAAGGTGGCAGCCCTGAAAGCTCTTGCTGGTCTTCACCTTCCCCCTGCAGCCTATTCACAGGCACAACCGCACTGGGAATCTCTGCTTTCCCAAAGACGCAATCCCTCACGGTGCGCATCCTCGACAGAGCCTGTTCCCGAAAAGGCAAAAGTCCGGCTCCTTGTCCCACACGGAAGGTGGCAGCCCTGAAAGCTCTTGCTGGTCTTCACCTTCCCCCTGCAGCCTATTCACAGGCACGACAGGTTTTGGGATCTGTGCTTCCCAGAAAAGGAACATCTCACGGTGCGCATCCTCGGCAGAGCCTGTTCCCGAAAAGGCAAACGTCCGGCTCCTTGTCCCACACGGAAGGTGGCAGCCCTGAGAGCTCTTGCTGGTCTTCACCTTCCCCCTGCAGCCTATTCACAGGCACAACAGGTTTTGGGATCTGTGCTTGCCCAGAGAAGGAACATCTCACGGTGCGCATCCTCGGCAGAGCCTGTTCCCGAAAAGGCAAACGTCCGGCTCCTTGTCCCACACGGAAGGTGGCAGCCCTGAAAGCTCTTGCTGGTCTTCACCTTCCCCCTGCAGCCTATTCACAGGCACAACCGCACTGGGAATCTCTGCTTTCTCAGAGACGCAATCTCTCACGGTGCGCATCCTCGGCAGAGCCTGTTCCCGAAAAGGCAAACGTCCGGCTCCTTGTCCCACACGGAAGGTGGCAGCCCTGAAAGCTGTTGATGGTCTTCACCTTCCCCCTGCAGCCTTTTCACAGGCACAACCGCACTGGGAATCTCTGCTTTCCCAAAGACGCAATCCCTCACGGTGCGCATCCTCGGCAGAGCCTGTTCCCGAAAAGGCAAACGTCCGGCTCCTTGTCCCACACGGAAGGTGGCAGCCCTGAAAGCTCTTGCTGGTCTTCACCTTCCCCGTGCAGCCTATTCACAGGCACAACAGGTTTTGGGATCTCTGCTTGCCCAGAGAAGGAACATCTCACGGTGCGCATCCTCGGCAGAGCCTGTTCCCGAAAAGGCAAACGTCCGGCTCCTTGTCCCACACGGAAGGTGGCAGCCCGGAAAGCTGTTGCTGGTCTTAACCTTCCCCGTGCAGCCTATTCACAGGCACAACAGGTTTTGGGATCTCTGCTTGCCCAGAGAAGGAACATCTCACGGTGCGCATCCTCGGCAGAGCCTGTTCCCGAAAAGGCAAACGTCCGGCTCCTTGTCCCACACGGAAGGTGGCAGCCCTGAAAGCTCTTGCTGGTCTTCACCTTCCCCCTGCAGCCTATTCACAGGCACAACCGCACTGGGAATCTCTGCTTTCCCAAAGACCCAATCCCTCACGGTGCGCATCCTCGGCAGAGCCTGTTCCCGAAAAGGCAAACGTCCGACTCCTTGTCCCACACGGAAGGTGGCAGCCCTGAAAGCTCTTGCTGGTCTTCACCTTCCCCCTGCAGCCTATTCACAGGCACAACAGGTTTTGGGATCTGTGCTTGCCCAGAGAAGGAACATCTCACGGTGCGCATCCTCGGCAGAGCCTGTTCCCGAAAAGGCAAACGTCCGGCTCCTTGTCCCACACGGAAGGTGGCAGCCCTGAAAGCTCTTGCTGGTCTTCGCCTTCCCCGTGCAGCCTATTCACAGGCACAACAGGTTTTGCGATCTATGCTTTCCCAGAGACGCAATCTCTCACGGTGCGCATCCTCGGCAGAGCCTGTTCCCGAAAAGGCAAACGTCCGGCTCCTTGTCCCACACGGAAGGTGGCAGCCCTGAAAGCTCTTGCTGGTCTTCACCTTCCCCCTGCAGCCTATTCACAGGCACAACAGGTTTTGGGATCTGTGCTTGCCCAGAGAAGGAACATCTCACGGTGCGCATCCTCGGCAGAGCCTGTTCCCGAAAAGGCAAACGTCCGGCTCCTTGTCCCACACGGAAGGTGGCAGCCCTGAAAGCTGTTGCTGGTCTTCACCTTCCCCGTGCAGCCTATTCACAGGCACAACAGGTTTTGGGATCTCTGCTTTCCCAGAGACGCAATCTCTCACGGTGCGCATCCTCGGCAGAGCCTGTTCCCGAAAAGGCAAACGTCCGGCTCCTTGTCCCACACGGAAGGTGGCAGCCCTGAAAGCTCTTGCTGGTCTTCACCTTCCCCGTGCAGCCTATTCACAGGCACAACAGGTTTTGGGATCTGTGCTTGCCCCAAGACGCAATCTCTCACGGTGCGCATCCTCGGCAGAGCCTGTTCCCGAAAAGGCAAACGTCCAGCTCCTTGTCCCACACGGAAGGTGGCAGCCCTGAAAGCTGTTGCTGGTCTTCACCTTCCCCGTGCAGCCTATTCACAGGCACAACAGGTTTTGGGATCTCTGCTTTCCCAGAGACGCAATCTCTCACGATGCGCATCCTCGGCAGAGCCTGTTCCCGAAAAGGCAAACGTCCGGCTCCTTGTCCCACACGGAAGGTGGCAGCCCGGAAAGCTCTTGCTGGTCTTCACCTTCCCCCTGCAGCCTATTCACAGGCACAACAGGTTTTGGGATCTCTGCTTGCCCAGAGAAGGAACATCTCACGGTGCGCATCCTCGGCAGAGCCTGTTCCCGAAAAGGCAAACGTCCGGCTCCTTGTCCCACACGGAAGGTGGCAGCTCTGAAAGCTGTTGCTGGTCTTCACCTTCCCCCTGCAGCCTATTCACAGGCACAACAGGTTTGGGGATCTGTGCTTGCCCAGAGACGCAATCTCTCACGGTGCGCATCCTCGGCAGAGCCTGTTCCAGAACAGGCAAACGTCCGGCTCCTTGTCCCACACGGAAGGTGGCAGCCCTGAAAGCTGTTGCTGGTCTTCACCTTCCCCCTGCAGCCTTTTCACAGGCACAACCACACTGGGAATCTCTGCTTTCCCAAAGACGCAATCCCTCACGGTGCGCATCCTCGGCAGAGCCTGTTCCCGAAAAGGCAAACGTCCGGCTCCTTGTCCCACACGGAAGGTGGCAGCCCGGAAAGCTGTTGCTGGTCTTCACCTTCCCCCTGCAGCCTATTCACAGGCACAACAGGTTTTGGGATCTCTGCTTGCCCAGAGAAGGAACATCTCACGGTGCGCATCCTCGGCAGAGCCTGTTCCCGAAAAGGCAAACGTCCGGCTCCTTGTCCCACACGGAAGGTGGCAGCCCTGAGAGCTCTTGCTGGTCTTCACCTTCCCCCTGCAGCCTATTCACAGGCACAACAGGTTTTGGGATCTGTGCTTGCCCAGAGAAGGAACATCTCACGGTGCGCATCCTCGGCAGAGCCTGTTCCCGAAAAGGCAAACGTCCGGCTCCTTGTCCCACACGGAAGGTGGCAGCCCTGAAAGCTGTTGCTGGTCTTCACCTTCCCCCTGCAGCCTATTCACAGGCACAACCGCACTGGGAATCTCTGCTTTCTCAGAGACGCAATCTCTCACGGTGCGCATCCTCGGCAGAGCCTGTTCCCGAAAAGGCAAACGTCCGGCTCCTTGTCCCACACGGAAGGTGGCAGCCCTGAAAGCTGTTGATGGTCTTCACCTTCCCCCTGCAGCCTTTTCACAGGCACAACCGCACTGGGAATCTCTGCTTTCCCAAAGACGCAATCCCTCACGGTGCGCATCCTCGGCAGAGCCTGTTCCCGAAAAGGCAAACGTCCGGCTCCTTGTCCCACACGGAAGGTGGCAGCCCTGAAAGCTCTTGCTGGTCTTCACCTTCCCCGTGCAGCCTATTCACAGGCACAACAGGTTTTGGGATCTGTGCTTGCCCCAAGACGCAATCTCTCACGGTGCGCATCCTCGGCAGAGCCTGTTCCCGAAAAGGCAAACGTCCAGCTCCTTGTCCCACACGGAAGGTGGCAGCCCTGAAAGCTGTTGCTGGTCTTCACCTTCCCCGTGCAGCCTATTCACAGGCACAACAGGTTTTGGGATCTCTGCTTTCCCAGAGACGCAATCTCTCACGGTGCGCATCCTCGGCAGAGCCTGTTCCCGAAAAGGCAAACGTCCGGCTCCTTGTCCCACACGGAAGGTGGCAGCCCGGAAAGCTCTTGCTGGTCTTCACCTTCCCCCTGCAGCCTATTCACAGGCACAACAGGTTTTGGGATCTCTGCTTGCCCAGAGAAGGAACATCTCACGGTGCGCATCCTCGGCAGAGCCTGTTCCCGAAAAGGCAAACGTCCGGCTCCTTGTCCCACACGGAAGGTGGCAGCTCTGAAAGCTGTTGCTGGTCTTCACCTTCCCCCTGCAGCCTATTCACAGGCACAACAGGTTTGGGGATCTGTGCTTGCCCAGAGACGCAATCTCTCACGGTGCGCATCCTCGGCAGAGCCTGTTCCAGAACAGGCAAACGTCCGGCTCCTTGTCCCACACGGAAGGTGGCAGCCCTGAAAGCTGTTGCTGGTCTTCACCTTCCCCCTGCAGCCTTTTCACAGGCACAACCACACTGGGAATCTCTGCTTTCCCAAAGACGCAATCCCTCACGGTGCGCATCCTCGGCAGAGCCTGTTCCCGAAAAGGCAAACGTCCGGCTCCTTGTCCCACACGGAAGGTGGCAGCCCGGAAAGCTGTTGCTGGTCTTCACCTTCCCCCTGCAGCCTATTCACAGGCACAACAGGTTTTGGGATCTCTGCTTGCCCAGAGAAGGAACATCTCACGGTGCGCATCCTCGGCAGAGCCTGTTCCCGAAAAGGCAAACGTCCGGCTCCTTGTCCCACACGGAAGGTGGCAGCCCTGAGAGCTCTTGCTGGTCTTCACCTTCCCCCTGCAGCCTATTCACAGGCACAACAGGTTTTGGGATCTGTGCTTGCCCAGAGAAGGAACATCTCACGGTGCGCATCCTCGGCAGAGCCTGTTCCCGAAAAGGCAAACGTCCGGCTCCTTGTCCCACACGGAAGGTGGCAGCCCTGAAAGCTGTTGCTGGTCTTCACCTTCCCCCTGCAGCCTATTCACAGGCACAACCGCACTGGGAATCTCTGCTTTCTCAGAGACGCAATCTCTCACGGTGCGCATCCTCGGCAGAGCCTGTTCCCGAAAAGGCAAACGTCCGGCTCCTTGTCCCACACGGAAGGTGGCAGCCCTGAAAGCTGTTGCTGGTCTTCACCTTCCCCCTGCAGCCTTTTCACAGGCACAACCGCACTGGGAATCTCTGCTTTCCCAAAGACGCAATCCCTCACGGTGCGCATCCTCGGCAGAGCCTGTTCCCGAAAAGGCAAACGTCCGGCTCCTTGTCCCACACGGAAGGTGGCAGCCCTGAAAGCTCTTGCTGGTCTTCACCTTCCCCGTGCAGCCTATTCACAGGCACAACAGGTTTTGGGATCTGTGCTTTCCCAGAGACGCAATCTCTCACGGTGCGCATCCTCGGCAGAGCCTGTTCCCGAAAAGGCAAACGTCCAGCTCCTTGTCCCACACGGAAGGTGGCAGCCCTGAAAGCTGTTGCTGGTCTTCACCTTCCCCCTGCAGCCTATTCACAGGCACAACAGGTTTTGGGATCTCTGCTTGCCCAGAGAAGGAACATCTCACGGTGCGCATCCTCGGCAGAGCCTGTTCCCGAAAAGGCAAACGTCCGGCTCCTTGTCCCACACGGAATGTGGCAGCTCTGAAAGCTGTTGCTGCTCTTCACCTTCCCCCTGCAGCCTATTCACAGGCACAACAGGTTTGGGGATCTGTGCTTGCCCAGAGACGCAATCTCTCACGGTGCGCATCCTCGGCAGAGCCTGTTCCAGAACAGGCAAACGTCCGGCTCCTTGTCCCACATGGAAGGTGGCAGCCCTGAAAGCTGTTGCTGGTCTTCACCTTCCCCCTGCAGCCTATTCACAGGCACAACCACACTGGGAATCTCTGCTTTCCCAAAGACGCAATCCCTCACGGTGCGCATCCTCGGAAGAGCCTGTTCCCGAAAAGGCAAACGTCCGGCTCCTTGTCCCACACGGAAGGTGGCAGCCCTGAAAGCTGTTGCTGGTCTTCACCTTCCCCCTGCAGCCTATTCACAGGCACAACAGGTTTTGGGATCTGTGCTTGCCCAGAGAAGGAACATCTCACGGTGCGCATCCTCGGCAGAGCCTGTTCCCGAAAAGGCAAACGTCCGGCTCCTTGTCCCACACGGAAGGTGGCAGCCCTGAAAGCTCTTGCTGGTCTTCACCTTCCCCCTGCAGCCTATTCACAGGCACAACAGGTTTTGGGATCTCTGCTTGCCCAGAGAAGGAACATCTCACGGTGCGCATCCTCGGCAGAGCCTGTTCCCGAAAAGGCAAACGTCCGGCTCCTTGTCCCACACGGAAGGTGGCAGCCCTGAGAGCTCTTGCTGGTCTTCACCTTCCCCCTGCAGCCTATTCACAGGCACAACAGGTTTTGGGATCTGTGCTTGCCCAGAGAAGGAACATCTCACGGTGCGCATCCTCGGCAGAGCCTGTTCCCGAAAAGGCAAACGTCCGGCTCCTTGTCCCACACGGAAGGTGGCAGCCCGGAAAGCTGTTGCTGGTCTTCACCTTCCCCCTGCAGCCTATTCACAGGCACAACCGCACTGGGAATCTCTGCTTTCTCAGAGACGCAATCTCTCACGGTGCGCATCCTCGGCAGAGCCTGTTCCCGAAAAGGCAAACGTCCGGCTCCTTGTCCCACACGGAAGGTGGCAGCCCTGAAAGCTGTTGATGGTCTTCACCTTCCCCCTGCAGCCTTTTCACAGGCACAACCGCACTGGGAATCTCTGCTTTCCCAAAGACGCAATCCCTCACGGTGCGCATCCTCGGCAGAGCCTGTTCCCGAAAAGGCAAACGTCCGGCTCCTTGTCCCACACGGAAGGTGGCAGCCCTGAAAGCTCTTGCTGGTCTTCACCTTCCCCGTGCAGCCTATTCACAGGCACAACAGGTTTTGGGATCTGTGCTTGCCCCAAGACGCAATCTCTCACGGTGCGCATCCTCGGCAGAGCCTGTTCCCGAAAAGGCAAACGTCCAGCTCCTTGTCCCACACGGAAGGTGGCAGCCCTGAAAGCTGTTGCTGGTCTTCACCTTCCCCCTGCAGCCTATTCACAGGCACAACAGGTTTTGGGATCTCTGCTTGCCCAGAGAAGGAACATCTCACGGTGCGCATCCTCGGCAGAGCCTGTTCCCGAAAAGGCAAACGTCCGGCTCCTTGTCCCACACGGAAGGTGGCAGCTCTGAAAGCTGTTGCTGCTCTTCACCTTCCCCCTGCAGCCTATTCACAGGCACAACAGGTTTGGGGATCTGTGCTTGCCCAGAGACGCAATCTCTCACGGTGCGCATCCTCGGTAGAGCCTGTTCCAGAACAGGCAAACGTCCGGCTCCTTGTCCCACACGGAAGGTGGCAGCCCTGAAAGCTGTTGCTGGTCTTCACCTTCCCCCTGCAGCCTATTCACAGGCACAACCACACTGGGAATCTCCGCTTTCCCAAAGACGCAATCCCTCACGGTGCGCATCCTCGGAAGAGCCTGTTCCCGAAAAGGCAAACGTCCGGCTCCTTGTCCCACACGGAAGGTGGCAGCCCTGAAAGCTGTTGCTGGTCTTCACCTTCCCCCTGCAGCCTATTCACAGGCACAACAGGTTTTGGGATCTGTGCTTGCCCAGAGAAGGAACATCTCACGGTGCGCATCCTCGGCAGAGCCTGTTCCCGAAAAGGCAAACGTCCGGCTCCTTGTCCCACACGGAAGGTGGCAGCCCTGAAAGCTCTTGCTGGTCTTCACCTTCCCCCTGCAGCCTATTCACAGGCACAACCGCACTGGGAATCTCTGCTTTCTCAGAGACGCAATCTCTCACGGTGGGCATCCTCGGCAGAGCCTGTTCCCGAAAAGGCAAACGTCCGGCTCCTTGTCCCACACGGAAGGTGGCAGCCCGGAAAGCTGTTGATGGTCTTCACCTTCCCCCTGCAGCCTTTTCACAGGCACAACCGCACTGGGAATCTCTGCTTTCCCAAAGACGTAATCCCTCACGGTGCGCATCCTCGGCAGAGCCTGTTCCCGAAAAGGCAAACGTCCGGCTCCTTGTCCCACACGGAAGGTGGCAGCCCTGAAAGCTCTTGCTGGTCTTCACCTTCCCCGTGCAGCCTATTCACAGGCACAACAGGTTTTGGGATCTCTGCTTGCCCCAAGACGCAATCTCTCACGGTGCGCATCCTCGGCAGAGCCTGTTCCCGAAAAGGCAAACGTCCAGCTCCTTGTCCCACACGGAAGGTGGCAGCCCTGAAAGCTCTTGCTGGTCTTCACCTTCCCCCTGCAGCCTATTCACAGGCACAACAGGTTTTGGGATCTCTGCTTGCCCAGAGAAGGAACATCTCACGGTGCGCATCCTCGGCAGAGCCTGTTCCCGAAAAGGCAAACGTCCGGCTCCTTGTCCCACACGGAAGGTGGCAGCCCTGAAAGCTCTTGCTGGTCTTCACCTTCCCCCTGCAGCCTATTCACAGGCACAACAGGTTTTGGGATCTCTGCTTGCCCAGAGACGCAATCTCTCACGGTGCGCATCCTCGGCAGAGCCTGTTCCAGAACAGGCAAACGTCCGGCTCCTTGTCCCACACGGAAGGTGGCAGCCCTGAAAGCTGTTGCTGGTCTTCACCTTCCCCCTGCAGCCTTTTCACAGGCACAACCGCACTGGGAATCTCTGCTTTCCCAAAGACGCAATCCCTCACGGTGCGCATCCTCGGCAGAGCCTGTTCCCGAAAAGGCAAACGTCCGGCTCCTTGTCCCACACGGAAGGTGGCAGCCCTGAAAGCTCTTGCTGGTCTTCACCTTCCCCCTGCAGCCTATTCACAGGCACAACAGGTTTTGGGATCTCTGCTTGCCCAGAGAAGGAACATCTCACGGTGCGCATCCTCGGCAGAGCCTGTTCCCGAAAAGGCAAACGTCCGGCTCCTTGTCCCACACGGAAGGTGGCAGCCCTGAAAGCTCTTGCTGGTCTTCACCTTCCCCCTGCAGCCTATTCACAGGCACAACCGCACTGGGAATCTCTGCTTTCCCAGAGACGCAATCTCTCACGGTGCGCATCCTCGGCAGAGCCTGTTCCCGAAAAGGCAAACGTCCGGCTCCTTGTCCCACACGGAAGGTGGCAGCCCTGAAAGCTCTTGCTGGTCTTCACCTTCCCCGTGCAGCCTATTCACAGGCACAACAGGTTTTGGGATCTGTGCTTGCCCCAAGACGCAATCTCTCACGGTGCGCATCCTCGGCAGAGCCTGTTCCCGAAAAGGCAAACGTCCAGCTCCTTGTCCCACACGGAAGGTGGCAGCCCTGAAAGCTGTTGCTGGTCTTCACCTTCCCCGTGCAGCCTATTCACAGGCACAACAGGTTTTGGGATCTCTGCTTTCCCAGAGACGCAATCTCTCACGGTGCGCATCCTCGGCAGAGCCTGTTCCCGAAAAGGCAAACGTCCGGCTCCTTGTCCCACACGGAAGGTGGCAGCCCGGAAAGCTCTTGCTGGTCTTCACCTTCCCCCTGCAGCCTATTCACAGGCACAACAGGTTTTGGTATCTCTGCTTGCCCAGAGAAGGAACATCTCACGGTGCGCATCCTCGGCAGAGCCTGTTCCCGAAAAGGCAAACGTCCGGCTCCTTGTCCCACACGGAAGGTGGCAGCCCTGAAAGCTGTTGCTGGTCTTCACCTTCCCCCTGCAGCCTATTCACAGGCACAACAGGTTTGGGGATCTGTGCTTCCCCAGAGACGCAATCTCTCACGGTGCGCATCCTCGGCAGAGCCTGTTCCAGAACAGGCAAACGTCCGGCTCCTTGTCCCACACGGAAGGTGGCAGCCCTGAAAGCTCTTGCTGGTCTTCACCTTCCCCCTGCAGCCTTTTCACAGGCACAACCGCACTGGGAATCTCTGCTTTCCCAAAGACGCAATCCCTCACGGTGCGCATCCTCGGCAGAGCCTGTTCCCGAAAAGGCAAACGTCCGGCTCCTTGTCCCACACGGAAGGTGGCAGCCCTGAAAGCTCTTGCTGGTCTTCACCTTCCCCCTGCAGCCTATTCACAGGCACAACAGGTTTTGGGATCTCTGCTTGCCCAGAGAAGGAACATCTCACGGTGCGCATCCTCGGCAGAGCCTGTTCCCGAAAAGGCAAACGTCCGGCTCCTTGTCCCACACGGAAGGTGGCAGCCCTGAGAGCTCTTGCTGGTCTTCACCTTCCCCCTGCAGCCTATTCACAGGCACAACAGGTTTTGGGATCTGTGCTTGCCCAGAGAAGGAACATCTCACGGTGCCCATCCTCGGCAGAGCCTGTTCCCGAAAAGGCAAACGTCCGGCTCCTTGTCCCACACGGAAGGTGGCAGCCCTGAAAGCTGTTGCTGGTCTTCACCTTCCCCCTGCAGCCTATTCACAGGCACAACCGCACTGGGAATCTCTGCTTTCTCAGAGACGCAATCTCTCACGGTGCGCATCCTCGGCAGAGCCTGTTCCCGAAAAGGCAAACGTCCGGCTCCTTGTCCCACACGGAAGGTGGTAGCCCTAAAAGCTGTTGATGGTCTTCACCTTCCCCCTGCAGCCTTTTCACAGGCACAACCGCACTGGGAATCTCTGCTTTCCCAAAGACGCAATCCCTCACGGTGCGCATCCTCGGCAGAGCCTGTTCCCGAAAAGGCAAACGTCCGGCTCCTTGTCCCACACGGAAGGTGGCAGCCCTGAAAGCTCTTGCTGGTCTTCACCTTCCCCGTGCAGCCTATTCACAGGCACAACAGGTTTTGGGATCTGTGCTTGCCCCAAGACGCAATCTCTCACGGTGCGCATCCTCGGCAGAGCCTGTTCCCGAAAAGGCAAACGTCCAGCTCCTTGTCCCACACGGAAGGTGGCAGCCCGGAAAGCTCTTGCTGGTCTTCACCTTCCCCCTGCAGCCTATTCACAGGCACAACAGGTTTTGGGATCTCTGCTTTCCCAGAGACGCAATCTTTCACGGTGGGCATCCTCGGCAGAGCCTGTTCCCGAAAAGGCAAACGTCCGGCTCCTTGTCCCACACGGAAGGTGGCAGCCCTGAAAGCTCTTGCTGGTCTTCACCTTCCCCCTGCAGCCTATTCACAGGCACAACAGGTTTTGGGATCTCTGCTTGCCCAGAGAAGGAACATCTCACGGTGCGCATCCTCGGCAGAGCCTGTTCCCGAAAAGGCAAACGTCCGGCTACTTGTCCCACACGGAAGGTGGCAGCCCTGAAAGCTGTTGCTGGTCTTCACCTTCCCCCTGCAGCCTATTCACAGGCACAACAGGTTTGGGGATCTGTGCTTGCCCAGAGACGCAATCTCTCACGGTGCGCATCCTCGGCAGAGCCTGTTCCCGAAAAGGCAAACGTCCGGCTCCTTGTCCCACACGGAAGGTGGCAGCCCTGAAAGCTGTTGCTGGTCTTCACCTTCCCCCTGCAGCCTATTCACAGGCACAACCGCACTGGGAATCTCTGCTTTCCCAGAGACGCAATCTCTCACGGTGCGCATCCTCGGCAGAGCCTGTTCCCGAAAAGGCAAACGTCCGGCTCCTTGTCCCACACGGAAGGTGGCAGCCCTGAAAGCTCTTGCTGGTCTTCACCTTCCCCGTGCAGCCTATTCACAGGCACAACAGGTTTTGGGATCTCTGCTTTCCCAAAGACGCAATCTCTCACGGTGCGCATCCTCGGCAGAGCCTGTTCCCGAAAAGGCAAACGTCCGGCTCCTTGTCCCACATGGAAGGTGGCAGCCCTGAGAGCTCTTGCTGGTCTTCACCTTCCCCCTGCAGCCTATTCACAGGCACAACAGGTTTGGGGATCTGTGCTTGCCCAGAGAAGGAACATCTCACGGTGCGCATCCTCGGCAGAGCCTGTTCCCGAAAAGGCAAACGTCCGGCTCCTTGTCCCACACGGAAGGTGGCAGCCCTGAAAGCTCTTGCTGGTCTTCACCTTCCCCCTGCAGCCTTTTCACAGGCACAACCGCACTGGGAATCTCTGCTTTCCCAAAGACGCAATCCCTCACGGTGCGCATCCTCGGCAGAGCCTGTTCCCGAAAAGGCAAACGTCCGGCTCCTTGTCCCACACGGAAGGTGGCAGCCCTGAAAGCTCTTGCTGGTCTTCACCTTCCCCGTGCAGCCTATTCACAGGCACAACAGGTTTGGGGATCTGTGCTTGCCCAGAGAAGGAACATCTCACGGTGCGCATCCTCGGCAGAGCCTGTTCCCGAAAAGGCAAACGTCCGGCTCCTTGTCCCACATGGAAGGTGGCAGCCCGGAAAGCTCTTGCTGGTCTTCACCTTCCCCCTGCAGCCTATTCACAGGCACAACCGCACTGGGAATCTCTGCTTTCCCAAAGACGCAATCCCTAACGGTGCGCATCCTCGGCAGAGCCTGTTCCCGAAAAGGCAAACGTCCGGCTCCTTGTCCCACACGGAAGGTGGCAGCCCTGAAAGCTCTTGCTGGTCTTCACCTTCCCCCTGCAGCCTATTCACAGGCACAACAGGTTTGGGGATCTGTGCTTGCCCCAAGACGCAATCTCTCACAGTGCGCATCCTCGGCAGAGCCTGTTCCCGAAAAGGCAAACGTCCGGCTCCTTGTCCCACACGGAAGGTGGCAGCCCTGAAAGCTCTTGCTGGTCTTCACCTTCCCCCTGCAGCCTATTCACAGGCACAACAGGTTTTGGGATCTCTGCTTTCCCAAAGACGCAATCTCTCACGGTGCGCATCCTCGGCAGAGCCTGTTCCCGAAAAGGCAAACGTCCGGCTCCTTGTCCCACATGGAAGGTGGCAGCCCGGAAAGCTCTTGCTGGTCTTCACCTTCCCCCTGCAGCCTATTCACAGGCACAACCGCACTGGGAATCTCTGCTTTCCCAGAGACGCAATCCCTCACGGTGCGCATCCTCGTCAGAGCCTGTTCCCGAAAAGACAAACGTCCGGCTCCTTGTCCCACACGGAAGGTGGCAGCCCGGAAAGCTCTTGCTGGTCTTCACCTTCCCCCTGCAGCCTATTCACATGCACAACCGCACTGGGAATCTCTGCTTTCCCAAAGACGCAATCCCTCACGGTGCGCATCCTCGGCAGAGCCTGTTCCCGAAAAGGCAAACGTCCGGCTCCTTGTCCCACACGGAAGGTGGCAGCCCTGAAAGCTCTTGCTGGTCTTCACCTTCCCCCTGCAGCCTATTCACATGCACAACCGCACTGGGAATCTCTGCTTTCCCAAAGACGCAATCCCTCACGGTGCGCATCCTCGGCAGAGCCTGTTCCCGAAAAGGCAAACGTCCGGCTCCTTGTCCCACACGGAAGGTGGCAGCCCTGAAAGCTCTTGCTGGTCTTCACCTTCCCCCTGCAGCCTATTCACATGCACAACCGCACTGGGAATCTCTGCTTTCCCAAAGACGCAATCCCTCACGGTGCGCATCCTCGGCAGAGCCTGTTCCCGAAAAGGCAAACGTCCGGCTCCTTGTCCCACACGGAAGGTGGCAGCCCTGAAAGCTCTTGCTGGTCTTCACCTTCCCCCTGCAGCCTATTCACAGGCACAACAGGTTTTGGGATCTGTGCTTGCCCAGAGAAGGAACATCTCATGGTGCGCATCCTCGGCAGAGCCTGTTCCCGAAAAGGCAAACGTCCGGCTCCTTGTCCCACACGGAAGGTGGCAGCCCTGAAAGCTGTTGCTGGTCTTCACCTTCCCCCTGCAGCCTATTCACAGGCACAACCGCACTGGGAATCTCTGCTTTCTCAGAGACGCAATCTCTCACGGTGGGCATCCTCGGCAGAGCCTGTTCCCGAAAAGGCAAACGTCCAGCTCCTTGTCCCACACGGAAGGTGGCAGCCCTGAAAGCTGTTGCTGGTCTTCACCTTCCCCCTGCAGCCTTTTCACAGGCACAACCGCACTGGGAATCTCTGCTTTCCCAAAGACGCAATCCCTCACGGTGCGCATCCTCGGCAGAGCCTGTTCCCGAAAAGGCAAACGTCCGGCTCCTTGTCCCACACGGAAGGTGGCAGCCCTGAAAGCTCTTGCTGGTCTTCACCTTCCCCCTGCAGCCTATTCACAGGCACAACAGGTTTGGGGATCTGTGCTTGCCCAGAGAAACAATCTCTCACGGTGCGCATCCTCGGCAGAGCCTGTTCCCGAAAAGGCAAACGTCTGGCTCCTTGTCCCACACGGAAGGTGGCAGCCCTGAAAGCTGTTGCTGGTCTTCGCCTTCCCCCTGCAGCTTATTCACAGGCACAACAGGTTTTGGGATCTGTGCTAGCCCAGAGAAGGAACATCTCACGGTGCGCATCCTCGGCAGAGCCTGTTCCCGAAAAGGCAAACGTCCGGCTCCTTGTCCCACACGGAAGGTGGCAGCCCGGAAAGCTCTTGCTGGTCTTCACCTTCCCCCTGCAGCCTATTCACAGGCACAACAGCACTGGGAATCTCTGCTTGCCCAGAGACGCAATCTCTCACGTTGCGCATCCTCGGCAGAGCCTGTTCCCGAAAAGGCAAACGTCCAGCTCCTTGTCCCACACGGAAGGTGGCAGCCCTGAAAGCTCTTGCTGGTCTTCACCTTCCCCGTGCAGCCTATTCACAGGCACAACAGGTTTTGGGATCTCTGCTTTCCCAAAGACGCAATCTCTCACGGTGCGCATCCTCGGCAGAGCCTGTTCCCGAAAAGGCAAACGTCCGGCTCCTTGTCCCACACGGAAGGTGGCAGCCCTGAAAGCTCTTGCTGGTCTTCACCTTCCCCCTGCAGCCTATTCACATGCACAACCGCACTGGGAATCTCTGCTTTCCCAAAGACGCAATCCCTCACGGTGCGCATCCTCGGCAGAGCCTGTTCCCGAAAAGGCAAACGTCCGGCTCCTTGTCCCACACGGAAGGTGGCAGCCCTGAAAGCTCTTGCTGGTCTTCACCTTCCCCCTGCAGCCTATTCACAGGAACAACCGCACTGGGAATCTCTGCTTTCCCAAAGACGCAATCCCTCACGGTGCGCATCCTCGGCAGAGCCTGTTCCCGAAAAGGCAAAAGTACGGCTCCTTGTCCCACACGGAAGGTGGCAGCCCTGAAAGCTCTTGCTGGTCTTCACCTTCCCCGTGCAGCCTATTCACAGGCACGACAGGTTTTGGGATCTCTGCTTGCCCAGAGAAGGAACATCTCACGGTGCGCATCCTCGGCAGAGCCTGTTCCCGAAAAGGCAAACGTCCGGCTCCTTGTCCCACACGGAAGGTGGCAGCCCTGAGAGCTCTTGCTGGTCTTCACCTTCCCCCTGCAGCCTATTCACAGGCACAACAGGTTTGGGGATCTGTGCTTGCCCAGAGAAGGAACATCTCACGGTGCGCATCCTCGGCAGAGCCTGTTCCCGAAAAGGCAAACGTCCGGCTCCTTGTCCCACACGGAAGGTGGCAGCCCTGAAAGCTGTTGCTGGTCTTCACCTTCCCCCTGCAGCCTATTCACAGGCACAACCGCACTGGGAATCTCTGCTTTCTCAGAGACGCAATCTCTCAGGTTGGGCATCCTCGGCAGAGCCTGTTCCCGAAAAGGCAAACGTCCGGCTCCTTGTCCCACACGGAAGGTGGCAGCCCTGAAAGCTCTTGCTGGTCTTCACCTTCCCCCTGCAGCCTTTTCACAGGCACAACAGGTTTGGGGATCTGTGCTTGCCCAGAGAAGGAACATCTCACGGTGCGCATCCTCGGCAGAGCCTGTTCCCGAAAAGGCAAACGTCCGGCTCCTTGTCCCACACGGAAGGTGGCAGCCCTGAAAGCTGTTGCTGGTCTTCACCTTCCCCCTGCAGCCTATTCACAGGCACAACAGGTTTTGGGATCTGTGCTTGCCCAGAGAAGGAACGTCTCACGGTGCGCATCCTCGGCAGAGCCTGTTCCCGAAAAGGCAAACGTCCGGCTCCTTGTCCCACACGGAAGGTGGCAGCCCGGAAAGCTGTTGCTGGTCTTCACCTTCCCCCTGCAGCCTATTCACAGGCACAACAGGTTTTGGGATCTGTGCTTGCCCAGAGAAGGAACATCTCACGGTGCGCATCCTCGGCAGAGCCTGTTCCCGAAAAGGCAAACGTCCGGCTCCTTGTCCCACACGGAAGGTGGCAGCCCGGAAAGCTCTTGCTGGTCTTCACCTTCCCCCTGCAGCCTATTCACAGGCACAACAGCACTGGGAATCTCTGCTTGCCCAGAGACGCAATCTCTCACGGTGCGCATCCTCGGCAGAGCCTGTTCCCGAAAAGGCAAACGTCCGGCTCCTTGTCCCACACGGAAGGTGGCAGCCCTGAAAGCTCTTGCTGGTCTTCACCTTCCCCGTGCAGCCTATTCACAGGCACAACAGGTTTGGGGATCTCTGATTTCCCAGAGACGCAATCTCTCACAGTGCGCATCCTCGGCAGAGCCTGTTCCCGAAAAGGCAAACTTCCGGCTCCTTGTCCCACACGGAAGGTGGCAGCCCTGAAAGCTCTTGCTGGTCTTCACCTTCCCCCTGCAGCCTATTCACAGGCACAACAGGTTTTGGGATCTCTGCTTGCCCAGAGAAGGAACATCTCACAGTGCGCATCCTCGGCAGAGCCTGTTCCCGAAAAGGCAAACGTCCGGCTCCTTGTCCCACACGGAAGGTGGCAGCCCTGAAAGCTGTTGCTGGTCTTCACCTTCCCCCTGCAGCCTATTCACAGGCACAACAGGTTTTGGGATCTGTGCTTGCCCAGAGAAGGAACGTCTCACGGTGCGCATCCTCGGCAGAGCCTGTTCCCGAAAAGGCAAACGTCCGGCTCCTTGTCCCACACGGAAGGTGGCAGCCCGGAAAGCTGTTGCTGGTCTTCACCTTCCCCCTGCAGCCTATTCACAGGCACAACAGGTTTTGGGATCTGTGCTTGCCCAGAGAAGGAACATCTCACGGTGCGCATCCTCGGCAGAGCCTGTTCCCGAAAAGGCAAACGTCCGGCTCCTTGTCCCACACGGAAGGTGGCAGCCCGGAAAGCTCTTGCTGGTCTTCACCTTCCCCCTGCAGCCTATTCACAGGCACAACAGCACTGGGAATCTCTGCTTGCCCAGAGACGCAATCTCTCACGGTGCGCATCCTCGGCAGAGCCTGTTCCCGAAAAGGCAAACGTCCGGCTCCTTGTCCCACACGGAAGGTGGCAGCCCTGAAAGCTCTTGCTGGTCTTCACCTTCCCCGTGCAGCCTATTCACAGGCACAACAGGTTTGGGGATCTCTGATTTCCCAGAGACGCAATCTCTCACAGTGCGCATCCTCGGCAGAGCCTGTTCCCGAAAAGGCAAACTTCCGGCTCCTTGTCCCACACGGAAGGTGGCAGCCCTGAAAGCTCTTGCTGGTCTTCACCTTCCCCCTGCAGCCTATTCACAGGCACAACAGGTTTTGGGATCTCTGCTTGCCCAGAGAAGGAACATCTCACAGTGCGCATCCTCGGCAGAGCCTGTTCCCGAAAAGGCAAACGTCCGGCTCCTTGTCCCACACGGAAGGTGGCAGCCCGGAAAGCTCTTGCTGGTCTTCACCTTCCCCCTGCAGCCTATTCACAGGCACCACCGCACTGGGAATCTCTGCTTTCCCAAAGACGCAATCTCTCACGGTGCGCATCCTCGGCAGAGCCTGTTCCCGAAAAGGCAAACGTCCGGCTCCTTGTCCCACACGGAAGGTGGCAGCCCTGAAAGCTCTTGCTGGTCTTCACCTTCCCCCTGCAGCCTATTCACAGGCACAACAGGTTTTGGGATCTGTGCTTGCCCAGAGAAGGAACATCTCACGGTGCGCATCCTCGGCAGAGCCTGTTCCCGAAAAGGCAAACGTCCGGCTCCTTGTCCCACACGGAAGGTGGCAGCCCTGAAAGCTCTTGCTGGTCTTCGCCTTCCCCGTGCAGCTTATTCACAGGCACAACAGGTTTTGGGATCCCTGCTTTCCCAGAGACGCAATCTCTCACGGTGCGCATCCTCGGCAGAGCCTGTTCCCGAAAAGGCAAACATCCGGCTCCTTGTCCCACACGGAAGGTGGCAGCCCTGAAAGCTGTTGCTGGTCTTCACCTTCCCCCTGCAGCCTATTCACAGGCACAACCGCACTGGGAATCTCTGCTTTCTCAGAGACGCAATCTCTCACGTTGGGCATCCTCGGCAGAGCCTGTTCCCGAAAAGGCAAACGTCCGGCTCCTTGTCCCACACGGAAGGTGGCAGCCCTGAAAGCTCTTGCTGGTCTTCACCTTCCCCCTGCAGCCTTTTCACAGGCACAACAGGTTTGGGGATCTGTGCTTGCCCAGAGAAGGAACATCTCACGGTGCGCATCCTCGGCAGAGCCTGTTCCCGAAAAGGCAAACGTCCGGCTCCTTGTCCCACACGGAAGGTGGCAGCCCTGAAAGCTCTTGCTGGTCTTCACCTTCCCCCTGCAGCCTATTCACAGGCACAACAGGTTTTGGGATCTGTGCTTGCCCAGAGAAGGAACGTCTCACGGTGCGCATCCTCGGCAGAGCCTGTTCCCGAAAAGGCAAACGTCCGGCTCCTTGTCCCACACGGAAGGTGGCAGCCCGGAAAGCTCTTGCTGGTCTTCACCTTCCCCCTGCAGCCTATTCACAGGCACAACAGGTTTTGGGATCTGTGCTTGCCCAGAGAAACAATCTCTCACGGTGCGCATCCTCGGCAGAGCCTGTTCCAGAACAGGCAAACGTCCGGCTCCTTGTCCCACACGGAAGGTGGCAGCCCTGAAAGCTCTTGCTGGTCTTCACCTTCCCCCTGCAGCCTATTCACAGGCACAACCGCACTGGGAATCTCTGCTTTCCCAAAGACGCAATCCCTCACGGTGCGCATCCTCGGCAGAGCCTGTTCCCGAAAAGGCAAACGTCCGGCTCCTTGTCCCACACGGAAGGTGGCAGCCCTGAAAGCTCTTGCTGGTCTTCACCTTCCCCGTGCAGCCTATTCACAGGCACAACAGGTTTGGGGATCTCTGATTTCCCAGAGACGCAATCTCTCACAGTGCGCATCCTCGGCAGAGCCTGTTCCCGAAAAGGCAAACTTCCGGCTCCTTGTCCCACACGGAAGGTGGCAGCCCTGAAAGCTGTTGCTGGTCTTCACCTTCCCCCTGCAGCCTATTCACAGGCACAACAGGTTTTGGGATCTCTGCTTGCCCAGAGAAGGAACATCTCACAGTGCGCATCCTCGGCAGAGCCTGTTCCCGAAAAGGCAAACGTCCGGCTCCTTGTCCCACACGGAAGGTGGCAGCCCTGAAAGCTCTTGCTGGTCTTCACCTTCCCCCTGCAGCCTATTCACATGCACAACCGCACTGGGAATCTCTGCTTTCCCAAAGACGCAATCCCTCACGGTGCGCATCCTCGGCAGAGCCTGTTCCCGAAAAGGCAAACGTCCGGCTCCTTGTCCCACACGGAAGGTGGCAGCCCTGAAAGCTCTTGCTGGTCTTCACCTTCCCCCTGCAGCCTATTCACAGGAACAACCGCACTGGGAATCTCTGCTTTCCCAAAGACGCAATCCCTCACGGTGCGCATCCTCGGCAGAGCCTGTTCCCGAAAAGGCAAAAGTACGGCTCCTTGTCCCACACGGAAGGTGGCAGCCCTGAAAGCTCTTGCTGGTCTTCACCTTCCCCGTGCAGCCTATTCACAGGCACGACAGGTTTTGGGATCTCTGCTTGCCCAGAGAAGGAACATCTCACGGTGCGCATCCTCGGCAGAGCCTGTTCCCGAAAAGGCAAACGTCCGGCTCCTTGTCCCACACGGAAGGTGGCAGCCCTGAGAGCTCTTGCTGGTCTTCACCTTCCCCCTGCAGCCTATTCACAGGCACAACAGGTTTGGGGATCTGTGCTTGCCCAGAGAAGGAACATCTCACGGTGCGCATCCTCGGCAGAGCCTGTTCCCGAAAAGGCAAACGTCCGGCTCCTTGTCCCACACGGAAGGTGGCAGCCCTGAGAGCTCTTGCTGGTCTTCACCTTCCCCCTGCAGCCTATTCACAGGCACAACAGGTTTTGGGATCTGTGCTTGCCCAGAGAAGGAACATCTCATGGTGCGCATCCTCGGCAGAGCCTGTTCCCGAAAAGGCAAACGTCCGGCTCCTTGTCCCACACGGAAGGTGGCAGCCCTGAAAGCTGTTGCTGGTCTTCACCTTCCCCCTGCAGCCTATTCACAGGCACAACAGGTTTGGGGATCTGTGCTTGCCCAGAGAAGGAACATCTCACGGTGCGCATCCTCGGCAGAGCCTGTTCCCGAAAAGGCAAACGTCCGGCTCCTTGTCCCACACGGAAGGTGGCAGCCCTGAAAGCTCTTGCTGCTCTTCACCTTCCCCCTGCAGCCTATTCACAGGCACAACAGGTTTTGGGATCTGTGCTTGCCCAGAGAAGGAACGTCTCACGGTGCGCATCCTCGGCAGAGCCTGTTCCCGAAAAGGCAAACGTCCGGCTCCTTGTCCCACACGGAAGGTGGCAGCCCGGAAAGCTCTTGCTGGTCTTCACCTTCCCCCTGCAGCCTATTCACAGGCACAACCGCACTGGGAATCTCTGCTTGCCCAGAGACGCAATCTCTCACGTTGCGCATCCTCGGCAGAGCCTGTTCCCGAAAAGGCAAACGTCCAGCTCCTTGTCCCACACGGAAGGTGGCAGCCCTGAAAGCTCTTGCTGGTCTTCACCTTCCCCGTGCAGCCTATTCACAGGCACAACAGGTTTTGGGATCTCTGCTTTCCCAAAGACGCAATCTCTCACGGTGCGCATCCTCGGCAGAGCCTGTTCCCGAAAAGGCAAACGTCCGGCTCCTTGTCCCACACGGAAGGTGGCAGCCCTGAAAGCTCTTGCTGGTCTTCACCTTCCCCCTGCAGCCTATTCACATGCACAACCGCACTGGGAATCTCTGCTTTCCCAAAGACGCAATCCCTCACGGTGCGCATCCTCGGCAGAGCCTGTTCCCGAAAAGGCAAACGTCCGGCTCCTTGTCCCACACGGAAGGTGGCAGCCCTGAAAGCTCTTGCTGGTCTTCACCTTCCCCCTGCAGCCTATTCACAGGAACAACCGCACTGGGAATCTCTGCTTTCCCAAAGACGCAATCCCTCACGGTGCGCATCCTCGGCAGAGCCTGTTCCCGAAAAGGCAAAAGTACGGCTCCTTGTCCCACACGGAAGGTGGCAGCCCTGAAAGCTCTTGCTGGTCTTCACCTTCCCCGTGCAGCCTATTCACAGGCACGACAGGTTTTGGGATCTCTGCTTGCCCAGAGAAGGAACATCTCACGGTGCGCATCCTCGGCAGAGCCTGTTCCCGAAAAGGCAAACGTCCGGCTCCTTGTCCCACACGGAAGGTGGCAGCCCTGAGAGCTCTTGCTGGTCTTCACCTTCCCCCTGCAGCCTATTCACAGGCACAACAGGTTTGGGGATCTGTGCTTGCCCAGAGAAGGAACATCTCACGGTGCGCATCCTCGGCAGAGCCTGTTCCCGAAAAGGCAAACGTCCGGCTCCTTGTCCCACACGGAAGGTGGCAGCCCTGAAAGCTGTTGCTGGTCTTCACCTTCCCCCTGCAGCCTATTCACAGGCACAACCGCACTGGGAATCTCTGCTTTCTCAGAGACGCAATCTCTCAGGTTGGGCATCCTCGGCAGAGCCTGTTCCCGAAAAGGCAAACGTCCGGCTCCTTGTCCCACACGGAAGGTGGCAGCCCTGAAAGCTCTTGCTGGTCTTCACCTTCCCCCTGCAGCCTTTTCACAGGCACAACAGGTTTGGGGATCTGTGCTTGCCCAGAGAAGGAACATCTCACGGTGCGCATCCTCGGCAGAGCCTGTTCCCGAAAAGGCAAACGTCCGGCTCCTTGTCCCACACGGAAGGTGGCAGCCCTGAAAGCTGTTGCTGGTCTTCACCTTCCCCCTGCAGCCTATTCACAGGCACAACAGGTTTTGGGATCTGTGCTTGCCCAGAGAAGGAACGTCTCACGGTGCGCATCCTCGGCAGAGCCTGTTCCCGAAAAGGCAAACGTCCGGCTCCTTGTCCCACACGGAAGGTGGCAGCCCGGAAAGCTGTTGCTGGTCTTCACCTTCCCCCTGCAGCCTATTCACAGGCACAACAGGTTTTGGGATCTGTGCTTGCCCAGAGAAGGAACATCTCACGGTGCGCATCCTCGGCAGAGCCTGTTCCCGAAAAGGCAAACGTCCGGCTCCTTGTCCCACACGGAAGGTGGCAGCCCGGAAAGCTCTTGCTGGTCTTCACCTTCCCCCTGCAGCCTATTCACAGGCACAACCGCACTGGGAATCTCTGCTTGCCCAGAGACGCAATCTCTCACGGTGCGCATCCTCGGCAGAGCCTGTTCCCGAAAAGGCAAACGTCCGGCTCCTTGTCCCACACGGAAGGTGGCAGCCCTGAAAGCTCTTGCTGGTCTTCACCTTCCCCGTGCAGCCTATTCACAGGCACAACAGGTTTGGGGATCTCTGATTTCCCAGAGACGCAATCTCTCACAGTGCGCATCCTCGGCAGAGCCTGTTCCCGAAAAGGCAAACTTCCGGCTCCTTGTCCCACACGGAAGGTGGCAGCCCTGAAAGCTGTTGCTGGTCTTCACCTTCCCCCTGCAGCCTATTCACAGGCACAACAGGTTTTGGGATCTCTGCTTGCCCAGAGAAGGAACATCTCACAGTGCGCATCCTCGGCAGAGCCTGTTCCCGAAAAGGCAAACGTCCGGCTCCTTGTCCCACACGGAAGGTGGCAGCCCGGAAAGCTCTTGCTGGTCTTCACCTTCCCCCTGCAGCCTATTCACAGGCACCACCGCACTGGGAATCTCTGCTTTCCCAAAGACGCAATCTCTCACGGTGCGCATCCTCGGCAGAGCCTGTTCCCGAAAAGGCAAACGTCCGGCTCCTTGTCCCACACGGAAGGTGGCAGCCCTGAAAGCTCTTGCTGGTCTTCACCTTCCCCCTGCAGCCTATTCACAGGCACAACAGGTTTTGGGATCTGTGCTTGCCCAGAGAAGGAACATCTCACGGTGCGCATCCTCGGCAGAGCCTGTTCCCGAAAAGGCAAACGTCCGGCTCCTTGTCCCACACGGAAGGTGGCAGCCCTGAAAGCTCTTGCTGGTCTTCGCCTTCCCCGTGCAGCCTATTCACAGGCACAACAGGTTTTGGGATCCCTGCTTTCCCAGAGACGCAATCTCTCACGGTGCGCATCCTCGGCAGAGCCTGTTCCCGAAAAGGCAAACGTCCGGCTCCTTGTCCCACACGGAAGGTGGCAGCCCTGAAAGCTGTTGCTGGTCTTCACCTTCCCCCTGCAGCCTATTCACAGGCACAACCGCACTGGGAATCTCTGCTTTCTCAGAGACGCAATCTCTCACGTTGGGCATCCTCGGCAGAGCCTGTTCCCGAAAAGGCAAACGTCCGGCTCCTTGTCCCACACGGAAGGTGGCAGCCCTGAAAGCTCTTGCTGGTCTTCACCTTCCCCCTGCAGCCTTTTCACAGGCACAACAGGTTTGGGGATCTGTGCTTGCCCAGAGAAGGAACATCTCACGGTGCGCATCCTCGGCAGAGCCTGTTCCCGAAAAGGCAAACGTCCGGCTCCTTGTCCCACACGGAAGGTGGCAGCCCTGAAAGCTCTTGCTGGTCTTCACCTTCCCCCTGCAGCCTATTCACAGGCACAACAGGTTTTGGGATCTGTGCTTGCCCAGAGAAGGAACGTCTCACGGTGCGCATCCTCGGCAGAGCCTGTTCCCGAAAAGGCAAACGTCCGGCTCCTTGTCCCACACGGAAGGTGGCAGCCCGGAAAGCTCTTGCTGGTCTTCACCTTCCCCCTGCAGCCTATTCACAGGCACCACCGCACTGGGAATCTCTGCTTTCCCAAAGACGCAATCTCTCACGGTGCGCATCCTCGGCAGAGCCTGTTCCCGAAAAGGCAAACGTCCGGCTCCTTGTCCCACACGGAAGGTGGCAGCCCTGAAAGCTCTTGCTGGTCTTCACCTTCCCCCTGCAGCCTATTCACAGGCACAACAGGTTTTGGGATCTGTGCTTGCCCAGAGAAGGAACATCTCACGGTGCGCATCCTCGGCAGAGCCTGTTCCCGAAAAGGCAAACGTCCGGCTCCTTGTCCCACACGGAAGGTGGCAGCCCTGAAAGCTCTTGCTGGTCTTCGCCTTCCCCGTGCAGCCTATTCACAGGCACAACAGGTTTTGGGATCCCTGCTTTCCCAGAGACGCAATCTCTCACGGTGCGCATCCTCGGCAGAGCCTGTTCCCGAAAAGGCAAACATCCGGCTCCTTGTCCCACACGGAAGGTGGCAGCCCTGAAAGCTGTTGCTGGTCTTCACCTTCCCCCTGCAGCCTATTCACAGGCACAACCGCACTGGGAATCTCTGCTTTCTCAGAGACGCAATCTCTCACGTTGGGCATCCTCGGCAGAGCCTGTTCCCGAAAAGGCAAACGTCCGGCTCCTTGTCCCACACGGAAGGTGGCAGCCCTGAAAGCTCTTGCTGGTCTTCACCTTCCCCCTGCAGCCTTTTCACAGGCACAACAGGTTTGGGGATCTGTGCTTGCCCAGAGAAGGAACATCTCACGGTGCGCATCCTCGGCAGAGCCTGTTCCCGAAAAGGCAAACGTCCGGCTCCTTGTCCCACACGGAAGGTGGCAGCCCTGAAAGCTCTTGCTGGTCTTCACCTTCCCCCTGCAGCCTATTCACAGGCACAACAGGTTTTGGGATCTGTGCTTGCCCAGAGAAGGAACGTCTCACGGTGCGCATCCTCGGCAGAGCCTGTTCCCGAAAAGGCAAACGTCCGGCTCCTTGTCCCACACGGAAGGTGGCAGCCCGGAAAGCTCTTGCTGGTCTTCACCTTCCCCCTGCAGCCTATTCACAGGCACAACAGGTTTTGGGATCTGTGCTTGCCCAGAGAAACAATCTCTCACGGTGCGCATCCTCGGCAGAGCCTGTTCCAGAACAGGCAAACGTCCGGCTCCTTGTCCCACACGGAAGGTGGCAGCCCTGAAAGCTCTTGCTGGTCTTCACCTTCCCCCTGCAGCCTATTCACAGGCACAACCGCACTGGGAATCTCTGCTTTCCCAAAGACGCAATCCCTCACGGTGCGCATCCTCGGCAGAGCCTGTTCCCGAAAAGGCAAACGTCCGGCTCCTTGTCCCACACGGAAGGTGGCAGCCCTGAAAGCTCTTGCTGGTCTTCACCTTCCCCCTGCAGCCTATTCACAGGCACAACAGGTTTGGGGATCTCTGATTTCCCAGAGACGCAATCTCTCACAGTGCGCATCCTCGGCAGAGCCTGTTCCCGAAAAGGCAAACTTCCGGCTCCTTGTCCCACACGGAAGGTGGCAGCCCTGAAAGCTGTTGCTGGTCTTCACCTTCCCCCTGCAGCCTATTCACAGGCACAACAGGTTTTGGGATCTCTGCTTGCCCAGAGAAGGAACATCTCACAGTGCGCATCCTCGGCAGAGCCTGTTCCCGAAAAGGCAAACGTCCGGCTCCTTGTCCCACACGGAAGGTGGCAGCCCTGAAAGCTCTTGCTGCTCTTCACCTTCCCCCTGCAGCCTATTCACATGCACAACCGCACTGGGAATCTCTGCTTTCCCAAAGACGCAATCCCTCACGGTGCGCATCCTCGGCAGAGCCTGTTCCCGAAAAGGCAAACGTCCGGCTCCTTGTCCCACACGGAAGGTGGCAGCCCTGAAAGCTCTTGCTGGTCTTCACCTTCCCCCTGCAGCCTATTCACAGGAACAACCGCACTGGGAATCTCTGCTTTCCCAAAGACGCAATCCCTCACGGTGCGCATCCTCGGCAGAGCCTGTTCCCGAAAAGGCAAAAGTACGGCTCCTTGTCCCACACGGAAGGTGGCAGCCCTGAAAGCTCTTGCTGGTCTTCACCTTCCCCGTGCAGCCTATTCACAGGCACGACAGGTTTTGGGATCTCTGCTTGCCCAGAGAAGGAACATCTCACGGTGCGCATCCTCGGCAGAGCCTGTTCCCGAAAAGGCAAACGTCCGGCTCCTTGTCCCACACGGAAGGTGGCAGCCCTGAGAGCTCTTGCTGGTCTTCACCTTCCCCCTGCAGCCTATTCACAGGCACAACAGGTTTGGGGATCTGTGCTTGCCCAGAGAAGGAACATCTCACGGTGCGCATCCTCGGCAGAGCCTGTTCCCGAAAAGGCAAACGTCCGGCTCCTTGTCCCACACGGAAGGTGGCAGCCCTGAGAGCTCTTGCTGGTCTTCACCTTCCCCCTGCAGCCTATTCACAGGCACAACAGGTTTTGGGATCTGTGCTTGCCCAGAGAAGGAACATCTCATGGTGCGCATCCTCGGCAGAGCCTGTTCCCGAAAAGGCAAACGTCCGGCTCCTTGTCCCACACGGAAGGTGGCAGCCCTGAAAGCTGTTGCTGGTCTTCACCTTCCCCCTGCAGCCTATTCACAGGCACAACAGGTTTGGGGATCTGTGCTTGCCCAGAGAAGGAACATCTCACGGTGCGCATCCTCGGCAGAGCCTGTTCCCGAAAAGGCAAACGTCCGGCTCCTTGTCCCACACGGAAGGTGGCAGCCCTGAAAGCTCTTGCTGCTCTTCACCTTCCCCCTGCAGCCTATTCACAGGCACAACAGGTTTTGGGATCTGTGCTTGCCCAGAGAAGGAACGTCTCACGGTGCGCATCCTCGGCAGAGCCTGTTCCCGAAAAGGCAAACGTCCGGCTCCTTGTCCCACACGGAAGGTGGCAGCCCTGAAAGCTCTTGCTGGTCTTCACCTTCCCCCTGCAGCCTATTCACAGGCACAACAGGTTTTGGGATCTGTGCTTGCCCAGAGAAGGAACATCTCACGGTGCGCATCCTCGGCAGAGCCTGTTCCCGAAAAGGCAAACGTCCGGCTCCTTGTCCCACACGGAAGGTGGCAGCCCGGAAAGCTCTTGCTGGTCTTCACCTTCCCCCTGCAGCCTATTCACAGGCACAACCGCACTGGGAATCTCTGCTTGCCCAGAGACGCAATCTCTCACGGTGCGCATCCTCGGCAGAGCCTGTTCCCGAAAAGGCAAACGTCCGGCTCCTTGTCCCACACGGAAGGTGGCAGCCCTGAAAGCTCTTGCTGGTCTTCACCTTCCCCGTGCAGCCTATTCACAGGCACAACAGGTTTGGGGATCTCTGATTTCCCAGAGACGCAATCTCTCACAGTGCGCATCCTCGGCAGAGCCTGTTCCCGAAAAGGCAAACTTCCGGCTCCTTGTCCCACACGGAAGGTGGCAGCCCTGAAAGCTGTTGCTGGTCTTCACCTTCCCCCTGCAGCCTATTCACAGGCACAACAGGTTTTGGGATCTCTGCTTGCCCAGAGAAGGAACATCTCACAGTGCGCATCCTCGGCAGAGCCTGTTCCCGAAAAGGCAAACGTCCGGCTCCTTGTCCCACACGGAAGGTGGCAGCCCGGAAAGCTCTTGCTGGTCTTCACCTTCCCCCTGCAGCCTATTCACAGGCACCACCGCACTGGGAATCTCTGCTTTCCCAAAGACGCAATCTCTCACGGTGCGCATCCTCGGCAGAGCCTGTTCCCGAAAAGGCAAACGTCCGGCTCCTTGTCCCACACGGAAGGTGGCAGCCCTGAAAGCTCTTGCTGGTCTTCACCTTCCCCCTGCAGCCTATTCACAGGCACAACAGGTTTTGGGATCTGTGCTTGCCCAGAGAAGGAACATCTCACGGTGCGCATCCTCGGCAGAGCCTGTTCCCGAAAAGGCAAACGTCCGGCTCCTTGTCCCACACGGAAGGTGGCAGCCCTGAAAGCTCTTGCTGGTCTTCGCCTTCCCCGTGCAGCCTATTCACAGGCACAAGAGGTTTTGGGATCCCTGCTTTCCCAGAGACGCAATCTCTCACGGTGCGCATCCTCGGCAGAGCCTGTTCCCGAAAAGGCAAACATCCGGCTCCTTGTCCCACACGGAAGGTGGCAGCCCTGAAAGCTGTTGCTGGTCTTCACCTTCCCCCTGCAGCCTATTCACAGGCACAACCGCACTGGGAATCTCTGCTTTCTCAGAGACGCAATCTCTCACGTTGGGCATCCTCGGCAGAGCCTGTTCCCGAAAAGGCAAACGTCCGGCTCCTTGTCCCACACGGAAGGTGGCAGCCCTGAAAGCTCTTGCTGGTCTTCACCTTCCCCCTGCAGCCTTTTCACAGGCACAACAGGTTTGGGGATCTGTGCTTGCCCAGAGAAGGAACATCTCACGGTGCGCATCCTCGGCAGAGCCTGTTCCCGAAAAGGCAAACGTCCGGCTCCTTGTCCCACACGGAAGGTGGCAGCCCTGAAAGCTCTTGCTGGTCTTCACCTTCCCCCTGCAGCCTATTCACAGGCACAACAGGTTTTGGGATCTGTGCTTGCCCAGAGAAGGAACGTCTCACGGTGCGCATACTCGGCAGAGCCTGTTCCCGAAAAGGCAAACGTCCGGCTCCTTGTCCCACACGGAAGGTGGCAGCCCTGAAAGCTCTTGCTGGTCTTCACCTTCCCCCTGCAGCCTATTCACAGGCACAACAGGTTTTGGGATCTGTGCTTGCCCAGAGAAGGAACATCTCACGGTGCGCATCCTCGGCAGAGCCTGTTCCCGAAAAGGCAAACGTCCGGCTCCTTGTCCCACACGGAAGGTGGCAGCCCGGAAAGCTCTTGCTGGTCTTCACCTTCCCCCTGCAGCCTATTCACAGGCACAACCGCACTGGGAATCTCTGCTTGCCCACAGACGCAATCTCTCACGGTGCGCATCCTCGGCAGAGCCTGTTCCCGAAAAGGCAAACGTCCGGCTCCTTGTCCCACACGGAAGGTGGCAGCCCTGAAAGCTCTTGCTGGTCTTCACCTTCCCCGTGCAGCCTATTCACAGGCACAACAGGTTTGGGGATCTCTGATTTCCCAGAGACGCAATCTCTCACAGTGCGCATCCTCGGCAGAGCCTGTTCCCGAAAAGGCAAACTTCCGGCTCCTTGTCCCACACGGAAGGTGGCAGCCCTGAAAGCTGTTGCTGGTCTTCACCTTCCCCCTGCAGCCTATTCACAGGCACAACAGGTTTTGGGATCTCTGCTTGCCCAGAGAAGGAACATCTCACAGTGCGCATCCTCGGCAGAGCCTGTTCCCGAAAAGGCAAACGTCCGGCTCCTTGTCCCACACGGAAGGTGGCAGCCCGGAAAGCTCTTGCTGGTCTTCACCTTCCCCCTGCAGCCTATTCACAGGCACCACCGCACTGGGAATCTCTGCTTTCCCAAAGACGCAATCTCTCACGGTGCGCATCCTCGGCAGAGCCTGTTCCCGAAAAGGCAAACGTCCGGCTCCTTGTCCCACACGGAAGGTGGCAGCCCTGAAAGCTCTTGCTGGTCTTCACCTTCCCCCTGCAGCCTATTCACAGGCACAACAGGTTTTGGGATCTGTGCTTGCCCAGAGAAGGAACATCTCACGGTGCGCATCCTCGGCAGAGCCTGTTCCCGAAAAGGCAAACGTCCGGCTCCTTGTCCCACACGGAAGGTGGCAGCCCTGAAAGCTCTTGCTGGTCTTCGCCTTCCCCGTGCAGCCTATTCACAGGCACAAGAGGTTTTGGGATCCCTGCTTTCCCAGAGACGCAATCTCTCACGGTGCGCATCCTCGGCAGAGCCTGTTCCCGAAAAGGCAAACATCCGGCTCCTTGTCCCACACGGAAGGTGGCAGCCCTGAAAGCGCTTGCTGGTCTTCACCTTCCCCCTGCAGCCTATTCACAGGCACAACAGGTTTTGGGATCTGTGCTTGCCCACAGAAGGAACATCTCACGGTGCGCATCCTCGGCAGAGCCTGTTCCCGAAAAGGCAAACGTCCGGCTCCTTGTCCCACACGGAAGGTGGCAGCCCTGAAAGCTCTTGCTGGTCTTCGCCTTCCCCCTGCAGCCTATTCACAGGCACAACAGGTTTTGGGATCTGTGCTTGCCCAGAGAAGGAACATCTCACGGTGCGCATACTCGGCAGAGCCTGTTCCCGAAAAGGCAAACGTCCAGCTCCTTGTCCCACACGGAAGGTGGCAGCCCTGAAAGCTCTTGCTGGTCTTCACCTTCCCCGTGCAGCCTATTCACAGGCACAACAGGTTTTGGGATCTCTGCTTTCCCAAAGACGCAATCCCTCACGGTGCGCATCCTCGGCAGAGCCTCTTCCCGAAAAGGCAAACGTCCGGCTCCTTGTCCCACACGGAAGGTGGCAGCCCTGAAAGCTCTTGCTGGTCTTCACCTTCCCCCTGCAGCCTATTCACAGGCACAACAGGTTTGGGGATCTCTGCTTGCCCCAAGACGCAATCTCTCACGGTGCGCATCCTCGGCAGAGCCTGTTCCCGAAAAGGCAAACGTCCGGCTCCTTGTCCCACACGGAAGGTGGCAGCCCTGAAAGCGCTTCCTGGTCTTCACCTTCCCCGTGCAGCCTATTCACAGGCACAACAGGTTTTGGGATCTCTGCTTTCCCAGAGACGCAATCTCTCACGGTGGGCATCCTCGGCAGAGCCTGTTCCCGAAAAGGCAAACGTCCGGCTCCTTGTCCCACACGGAAGGTGGCAGCCCTGAAAGCTGTTGCTGGTCTTCACCTTCCCCCTGCAGCCTATTCACAGGCACAACCGCACTGGGAATCTCTGCTTTCTCAGAGACGCAATCTCTCACGGTGGGCATCCTCGGCAGAGCCTGTTCCCGAAAAGGCAAACGTCCGGCTCCTTGTCCCACACGGAAGGTGGCAGCCCTGAAAGCTGTTGCTGGTCTTCACCTTCCCTCTGCAGCCTTTTCACAGGCACAACAGGTTTTGGGATCTGTGCTTGCCCAGAGAAGGAACATCTCACGGTGCGCATCCTCGGCAGAGCCTGTTCCCGAAAAGGCAAACGTCCGGCTCCTTGTCCCACACGGAAGGTGGCAGCCCTGAAAGCTCTTGCTGGTCTTCACCTTCCCCCTGCAGCCTATTCACAGGCACAACAGGTTTTGGGATCTGTGCTTGCCCAGAGAAGGAACGTCTCACGGTGCGCATCCTCGGCAGAGCCTGTTCCCGAAAAGGCAAACGTCCGGCTCCTTGTCCCACACGGAAGGTGGCAGCCCTGAAAGCTCTTGCTGGTCTTCACCTTCCCCCTGCAGCCTATTCACAGGCACAACAGGTTTTGGGATCTCTGCTTGCCCAGAGAAGGAACATCTCACGGTGCGCATCCTCGGCAGAGCCTGTTCCCGAAAAGGCAAACGTCCGGCTCCTTGTCCCACACGGAAGGTGGCAGCCCTGAAAGCTCTTGCTGGTCTTCACCTTCCCCCTGCAGCCTATTCACAGGCACAACCGCACTGGGAATCTCTGCTTGCCCAGAGACGCAATCTCTCACGGTGCGCATCCTCGGCAGAGCCTGTTCCCGAAAAGGCAAACGTCCGGCTCCTTGTCCCACACGGAAGGTGGCAGCCCTGAAAGCTCTTGCTGGTCTTCACCTTCCCCCTGCAGCCTATTCACAGGCACAACAGGTTTGGGGATCTCTGCTTTCCCAGAGACGCAATCTCTCACGGTGCGCATCCTCGGCAGAGCCTGTTCCCAAAAAGGCAAACGTCCGGCTCCTTGTCCCACACGGAAGGTGGCAGCCCTGAAAGCTGTTGCTGGTCTTCACCTTCCCCCTGCAGCCTATTCACAGGCACAACAGGTTTTGGGATCTCTGCTTGCCCAGAGAAGGAACATCTCACAGTGCGCATCCTCGGCAGAGCCTGTTCCCGAAAAGGCAAACGTCCGGCTCCTTGTCCCACATGGAAGGTGGCAGCCCGGAAAGCTCTTGCTGGTCTTCACCTTCCCCCTGCAGCCTATTCACAGGCACCACCGCACTGGGAATCTCTGCTTTCCCAAAGACGCAATCTCTCACGGTGCGCATCCTCGGCAGAGCCTGTTCCCGAAAAGGCAAACGTCCGGCTCCTTGTCCCACACGGAAGGTGGCAGCCCTGAAAGCTGTTGCTGGTCTTCACCTTCCCCCTGCAGCCTATTCACAGGCACAACCGCACTGGGAATCTCTGCTTTCCCAAAGACGCAATCCCTCACGGTGCGCATCCTCGGCAGAGCCTGTTCCCGAAAAGGCAAACGTCCGGCTCCTTGTCCCACACGGAAGGTGGCAGCCCTGAAAGCTGTTGCTGGTCTTCGCCTTCCCCGTGCAGCCTATTCACAGGCACAACAGGTTTTGCGATCTATGCTTTCCCAGAGACGCAATCTCTCACGGTGCGCATCCTCGGCAGAGCCTGTTCCCGAAAAGGCAAACGTCCGGCTCCTTGTCCCACACGGAAGGTGGCAGCCCTGAAAGCGCTTGCTGGACTTCACCTTCCCCCTGCAGCCTATTCACAGGCACAACAGGTTTTGGGATCTCTGCTTGCCCAGAGAAGGAACATCTCACGGTGCGCATCCTCGGCAGAGCCTGTTCCCGAAAAGGCAAAAGTCCGGCTCCTTGTCCCACACGGAAGGTGGCAGCCCGGAAAGCTCTTGCTGGTCTTCACCTTCCCCCTGCAGCCTATTCACAGGCACAACAGGTTTTGGGATCTGTGCTTGCCCAGAGAAACAATCTCTCACGGTGCGCATCCTCGGCAGAGCCTGTTCCAGAACAGGCAAACGTCCGGCTCCTTGTCCCACACGGAAGGTGGCAGCCCTGAAAGCTCTTGCTGGTCTTCACCTTCCCCCTGCAGCCTTTTCACAGGCACAACCGCACTGGGAATCTCTGCTTTCCCAAAGACGCAATCCCTCACGGTGCGCATCCTCGGCAGAGCCTGTTCCCGAAAAGGCAAACGTCCGGCTCCTTGTCCCACACGGAAGGTGGCAGCCCTGAAAGCTCTTGCTGGTCTTCACCTTCCCCCTGCAGCCTATTCACAGGCACAACAGGTTTGGGGATCTCTGCTTGCCCAGAGAAGAAACATCTCACGGTGCGCATCCTCGGCAGAGCCTGCTCCCGAAAAGGCAAACGTCCGGCTCCTTGTCCCACACGGAAGGTGGCAGCCCTGAAAGCTGTTGCTGGTCTTCACCTTCCCCCTGCAGCCTATTCACAGGCACAACCGCACTGGGAATCTCTGCTTTCCCAAAGACGCAATCTCTCACGGTGCGCATCCTCGGCAGAGCCTGTTCCCGAAAAGGCAAACGTCCGGCTCCTTGTTCCACACGGAAGGTGGCAGCCCTGAAAGCTGTTGCTGGTCTTCACCTTCCCCCTGCAGCCTATTCACAGGCACAACAGGTTTTGGGATCTGTGCTTGCCCCAAGACGCAATCTCTCACGGTGCGCATCCTCGGCAGAGCCTGTTCCCGAAAAGGCAAACGTCCGGCTCCTTGTCCCACACGGAAGGTGGCAGCCCGGAAAGCTCTTGCTGGTCTTCACCTTCCCCCTGCAGCCTATTCACAGGCACAACAGGTTTTGGGATCTCTGCTTGCCCAGAGAAGGAACATCTCACGGTGCGCATCCTCGGCAGAGCCTGTTCCCGAAAAGGCAAACGTCCGGCTCCTTGTCCCACACGGAAGGTGGCAGCCCTGAAAGCTCTTGCTGGTCTTCGCCTTCCCCGTGCAGCCTATTCACAGGCACAACAGGTTTTGCGATCTATGCTTTCCCAGAGACGCAATCTCTCACGGTGCGCATCCTCGGCAGAGCCTGTTCCCGAAAAGGCAAACGTCCGGCTCCTTGTCCCACACGGAAGGTGGCAGCCCTGAAAGCGCTTGCTGGTCTTCACCTTCCCCCTGCAGCCTATTCACAGGCACAACAGGTTTTGGGATCTGTGCTTGCCCAGAGAAGGAACATCTCACGGTGCGCATCCTCGGCAGAGCCTGTTCCCGAAAAGGCAAACGTCCGGCTCCTTGTCCCACACGGAAGGTGGCTGCCCGGAAAGCTCTTGCTGGTCTTCACCTTCCCCCTGCAGCCTATTCACAGGCACAACCACACTGGGAATCTCTGCTTGCCCAGAGACGCAATCTCTCACGGTGCGCATCCTCGGCAGAGCCTGTTCCCGAAAAGGCAAACGTCCGGCTCCTTGTCCCACACGGAAGGTGGCAGCCCGGAAAGCTCTTGCTGGTCTTCACCTTCCCCCTGCAGCCTATTCACAGGCACAACAGGTTTTGGGATCTGTGCTTGCCCAGAGAAACAATCTCTCACGGTGCGCATCCTCGGCAGAGCCTGTTCCAGAACAGGCAAACGTCCGGCTCCTTGTCCCACACGGAAGGTGGCAGCCCTGAAAGCTCTTGCTGGTCTTCACCTTCCCCCTGCAGCCTATTCACAGGCACAACCGCACTGGGAATCTCTGCTTTCCCAAAGACGCAATCCCTCACGGTGCGCATCCTCGGCAGAGCCTGTTCCCGAAAAGGCAAACGTCCGGCTCCTTGTCCCACACGGAAGGTGGCAGCCCTGAAAGCTCTTGCTGGTCTTCACCTTCCCCCTGCAGCCTATTCACAGGCACAACAGGTTTGGGGATCTCTGCTTGCCCAGAGAAGAAACATCTCACGGTGCGCATCCTCGGCAGAGCCTGTTCCCGAAAAGGCAAACGTCCGGCTCCTTGTCCCACACGGAAGGTGGCAGCCCTGAAAGCTGTTGCTGGTCTTCACCTTCCCCCTGCAGCCTATTCACAGGCACAACCGCACTGGGAATCTCTGCTTTCCCAAAGACGCAATCTCTCACGGTGCGCATCCTCGGCAGAGCCTGTTCCCGAAAAGGCAAACGTCAGGCTCCTTGTTCCACACGGAAGGTGGCAGCCCTGAAAGCTGTTGCTGGTCTTCACCTTCCCCCTGCAGCCTATTCACAGGCACAACAGGTTTTGGGATCTGTGCTTGCCCCAAGACGCAATCTCTCACGGTGCGCATCCTCGGCAGAGCCTGTTCCCGAAAAGGCAAACGTCCGGCTCCTTGTCCCACACGGAAGGTGGCAGCCCTGAAAGCTCTTGCTGGTCTTCACCTTCCCCCTGCAGCCTATTCACAGGCACAACAGGTTTTGGGATCTCTGCTTGCCCAGAGAAGGAACATCTCACGGTGCGCATCCTCGGCAGAGCCTGTTCCCGAAAAGGCAAACGTCCGGCTCCTTGTCCCACACGGAAGGTGGCAGCCCTGAAAGCTCTTGCTGGTCTTCGCCTTCCCCGTGCAGCCTATTCACAGGCACAACAGGTTTTGCGATCTATGCTTTCCCAGAGACGCAATCTCTCACGGTGCGCATCCTCGGCAGAGCCTGTTCCCGAAAAGGCAAACGTCCGGCTCCTTGTCCCACAGGGAAGGTGGCAGCCCTGAAAGCTGTTGCTGGTCTTCACCTTCCCCCTGCAGCCTATTCACAGGCACAACAGGTTTTGGGATCTGTGCTTGCCCAGAGAAGGAACATCTCACGGTGCGCATCCTCGGCAGAGCCTGTTCCCGAAAAGGCAAACGTCCGGCTCCTTGTCCCACACGGAAGGTGGCAGCCCGGAAAGCTCTTGCTGGTCTTCACCTTCCCCCTGCAGCCTATTCACAGGCACAACCACACTGGGAATCTCTGCTTGCCCAGAGACGCAATCTCTCACGGTGCGCATCCTCGGCAGAGCCTGTTCCCGAAAAGGCAAACGTCCGGCTCCTTGTCCCACACGGAAGGTGGCAGCCCTGAAAGCTCTTGCTGGTCTTCGCCTTCCCCGTGCAGCCTATTCACAGGCACAACAGGTTTTGGGATCTGTGCTTGCCCAGAGACGCAATCTCTCACGGTGCGCATCCTCGGCAGAGCCTGTTCCCGAAAAGGCAAACGTCCGGCTCCTTGTCCCACACGGAAGGTGGCAGCCCTGAAAGCTGTTGCTGGTCTTCACCTTCCCTCTGCAGCCTTTTCACAGGCACAACAGGTTTTGGGATCTGTGCTTGCCCAGAGAAGGAACATCTCACGGTGCGCATCCTCGGCAGAGCCTGTTCCCGAAAAGGCAAACGTCCGGCTCCTTGTCCCACACGGAAGGTGGCAGCCCTGAAAGCTCTTGCTGGTCTTCGCCTTCCCCCTGCAGCCTATTCACAGGCACAACAGGTTTTGGGATCTGTGCTTGCCCAGAGAAGGAACGTCTCACGGTGCGCATCCTCGGCAGAGCCTGTTCCCGAAAAGGCAAACGTCCGGCTCCTTGTCCCACACGGAAGGTGGCAGCCCTGAAAGCTCTTGCTGGTCTTCACCTTCCCCCTGCAGCCTATTCACAGGCACAACAGGTTTTGGGATCTCTGCTTGCCCAGAGAAGGAACATCTCACGGTGCGCATCCTCGGCAGAGCCTGTTCCCGAAAAGGCAAACGTCCGGCTCCTTGTCCCACACGGAAGGTGGCAGCCCTGAAAGCTCTTGCTGGTCTTCACCTTCCCCCTGCAGCCTATTCACAGGCACAACCGCACTGGGAATCTCTGCTTGCCCACAGACGCAATCTCTCACGGTGCGCATCCTCGGCAGAGCCTGTTCCCGAAAAGGCAAACGTCCGGCTACTTGTCCCACACGGAAGGTGGCAGCCCTGAAAGCTCTTGCTGGTCTTCACCTTCCCCCTGCAGCCTATTCACAGGCACAACAGGTTTGGGGATCTCTGCTTTCCCAGAGACGCAATCTCTCACGGTGCGCATCCTCGGCAGAGCCTGTTCCCAAAAAGGCAAACGTCCGGCTCCTTGTCCCACACGGAAGGTGGCAGCCCTGAAAGCTGTTGCTGGTCTTCACCTTCCCCCTGCAGCCTATTCACAGGCACAACAGGTTTTGGGATCTCTGCTTGCCCAGAGAAGGAACATCTCACAGTGCGCATCCTCGGCAGAGCCTGTTCCCGAAAAGGCAAACGTCCGGCTCCTTGTCCCACATGGAAGGTGGCAGCCCGGAAAGCTCTTGCTGGTCTTCACCTTCCCCCTGCAGCCTATTCACAGGCACCACCGCACTGGGAATCTCTGCTTTCCCAAAGACGCAATCTCTCACGGTGCGCATCCTCGGCAGAGCCTGTTCCCGAAAAGGCAAACGTCCGGCTCCTTGTCCCACACGGAAGGTGGCAGCCCTGAAAGCTGTTGCTGGTCTTCACCTTCCCCCTGCAGCCTATTCACAGGCACAACCGCACTGGGAATCTCTGCTTTCCCAAAGACGCAATCCCTCACGGTGCGCATCCTCGGCAGAGCCTGTTCCCGAAAAGGCAAACGTCCGGCTCCTTGTCCCACACGGAAGGTGGCAGCCCTGAAAGCTCTTGCTGGTCTTCGCCTTCCCCGTGCAGCCTATTCACAGGCACAACAGGTTTTGCGATCTATGCTTTCCCAGAGACGCAATCTCTCACGGTGCGCATCCTCGGCAGAGCCTGTTCCCGAAAAGGCAAACGTCCGGCTCCTTGTCCCACACGGAAGGTGGCAGCCCTGAAAGCGCTTGCTGGTCTTCACCTTCCCCCTGCAGCCTATTCACAGGCACAACAGGTTTTGGGATCTCTGCTTGCCCAGAGAAGGAACATCTCACGGTGCGCATCCTCGGCAGAGCCTGTTCCCGAAAAGGCAAACGTCCGGCTCCTTGTCCCACACGGAAGGTGGCAGCCCTGAAAGCTCTTGCTGGTCTTCACCTTCCCCCTGCAGCCTATTCACAGGCACAACAGGTTTTGGGATCTGTGCTTGCCCAGAGAAACAATCTCTCACGGTGCGCATCCTCGGCAGAGCCTGTTCCAGAACAGGCAAACGTCCGGCTCCTTGTCCCACACGGAAGGTGGCAGCCCTGAAAGCTCTTGCTGGTCTTCACCTTCCCCCTGCAGCCTTTTCACAGGCACAACCGCACTGGGAATCTCTGCTTTCCCAAAGACGCAATCCCTCACGGTGCGCATCCTCGGCAGAGCCTGTTCCCGAAAAGGCAAACGTCCGGCTCCTTGTCCCACACGGAAGGTGGCAGCCCTGAAAGCTCTTGCTGGTCTTCACCTTCCCCCTGCAGCCTATTCACAGGCACAACAGGTTTGGGGATCTCTGCTTGCCCAGAGAAGAAACATCTCACGGTGCGCATCCTCGGCAGAGCCTGCTCCCGAAAAGGCAAACGTCCGGCTCCTTGTCCCACACGGAAGGTGGCAGCCCTGAAAGCTGTTGCTGGTCTTCACCTTCCCCCTGCAGCCTATTCACAGGCACAACCGCACTGGGAATCTCTGCTTTCCCAAAGACGCAATCTCTCACGGTGCGCATCCTCGGCAGAGCCTGTTCCCGAAAAGGCAAACGTCCGGCTCCTTGTTCCACACGGAAGGTGGCAGCCCTGAAAGCTGTTGCTGGTCTTCACCTTCCCCCTGCAGCCTATTCACAGGCACAACAGGTTTTGGGATCTGTGCTTGCCCCAAGACGCAATCTCTCACGGTGCGCATCCTCGGCAGAGCCTGTTCCCGAAAAGGCAAACGTCCGGCTCCTTGTCCCACACGGAAGGTGGCAGCCCGGAAAGCTCTTGCTGGTCTTCACCTTCCCCCTGCAGCCTATTCACAGGCACAACAGGTTTTGGGATCTGTGCTTGCCCAGAGAAGGAACATCTCACGGTGCGCATCCTCGGCAGAGCCTGTTCCCGAAAAGGCAAACGTCCGGCTCCTTGTCCCACACGGAAGGTGGCAGCCCTGAAAGCTCTTGCTGGTCTTCGCCTTCCCCGTGCAGCCTATTCACAGGCACAACAGGTTTTGCGATCTATGCTTTCCCAGAGACGCAATCTCTCACGGTGCGCATCCTCGGCAGAGCCTGTTCCCGAAAAGGCAAACGTCCGGCTCCTTGTCCCACACGGAAGGTGGCAGCCCTGAAAGCGCTTGCTGGTCTTCACCTTCCCCCTGCAGCCTATTCACAGGCACAACAGGTTTTGGGATCTGTGCTTGCCCAGAGAAGGAACATCTCACGGTGCGCATCCTCGGCAGAGCCTGTTCCCGAAAAGGCAAACGTCCGGCTCCTTGTCCCACACGGAAGGTGGCAGCCCGGAAAGCTCTTGCTGGTCTTCACCTTCCCCGTGCAGCCTATTCACAGGCACAACCACACTGGGAATCTCTGCTTGCCCAGAGACGCAATCTCTCACGTTGGGCATCCTCGGCAGAGCCTGTTCCCGAAAAGGCAAACGTCCGGCTCCTTGTCCCACACGGAAGGTGGCAGCCCGGAAAGCTCTTGCTGGTCTTCACCTTCCCCCTGCAGCCTATTCACAGGCACAACAGGTTTTGGGATCTGTGCTTGCCCAGAGAAACAATCTCTCACGGTGCGCATCCTCGGCAGAGCCTGTTCCAGAACAGGCAAACGTCCGGCTCCTTGTCCCACACGGAAGGTGGCAGCCCTGAAAGCTCTTGCTGGTCTTCACCTTCCCCCTGCAGCCTATTCACAGGCACAACCGCACTGGGAATCTCTGCTTTCCCAAAGACGCAATCCCTCACGGTGCGCATCCTCGGCAGAGCCTGTTCCCGAAAAGGCAAACGTCCGGCTCCTTGTCCCACACGGAAGGTGGCAGCCCTGAAAGCTCTTGCTGGTCTTCACCTTCCCCCTGCAGCCTATTCACAGGCACAACAGGTTTGGGGATCTCTGCTTGCCCAGAGAAGAAACATCTCACGGTGCGCATCCTCGGCAGAGCCTGCTCCCGAAAAGGCAAACGTCCGGCTCCTTGTCCCACACGGAAGGTGGCAGCCCTGAAAGCTGTTGCTGGTCTTCACCTTCCCCCTGCAGCCTATTCACAGGCACAACCGCACTGGGAATCTCTGCTTTCCCAAAGACGCAATCTCTCACGGTGCGCATCCTCGGCAGAGCCTGTTCCCGAAAAGGCAAACGTCCGGCTCCTTGTCCCACACGGAAGGTGGCAGCCCTGAAAGCTGTTGCTGGTCTTCACCTTCCCCCTGCAGCCTATTCACAGGCACAACAGGTTTTGGGATCTGTGCTTGCCCCAAGACGCAATCTCTCACGGTGCGCATCCTCGGCAGAGCCTGTTCCCGAAAAGGCAAACGTCCGGCTCCTTGTCCCACACGGAAGGTGGCAGCCCGGAAAGCTCTTGCTGGTCTTCACCTTCCCCCTGCAGCCTATTCACAGGCACAACAGGTTTGGGGATCTCTGCTTGCCCCAAGACGCAATCTCTCACGGTGCGCATCCTCGGCAGAGCCTGTTCCCGAAAAGGCAAACGTCCGGCTCCTTGTCCCACACGGAAGGTGGCAGCCCTGAAAGCGCTTGCTGGTCTTCACCTTCCCCGTGCAGCCTATTCACAGGCACAACAGGTTTTGGGATCTCTGCTTTCCCAGAGACGCAATCTCTCACGGTGGGCATCCTCGGCAGAGCCTGTTCCCGAAAAGGCAAACGTCCGGCTCCTTGTCCCACACGGAAGGTGGCAGCCCGGAAAGCTCTTGCTGGTCTTCACCTTCCCCCTGCAGCCTATTCACAGGCACCACCGCACTGGGAATCTCTGCTTTCCCAAAGACGCAATCTCTCACGGTGCGCATCCTCGGCAGAGCCTGTTCCCGAAAAGGCAAACGTCCGGCTCCTTGTCCCACACGGAAGGTGGCAGCCCTGAAAGCTCTTGCTGGTCTTCACCTTCCCCCTGCAGCCTATTCACAGGCACAACCGCAATGGGAATCTCTGCTTTCCCAAAGACGCAATCCCTCACGGTGCGCATCCTCGGCAGAGCCTGTTCCCGAAAAGGCAAACGTCCGGCTCCTTGTCCCACACGGAAGGTGGCAGCCCTGAAAGCTCTTGCTGGTCTTCACCTTCCCCCTGCAGCCTATTCACATGCACAACCGCACTGGGAATCTCTGCTTTCCCAAAGACGCAATCCCTCACGGTGCGCATCCTCGGCAGAGCCTGTTCCCGAAAAGGCAAACGTCCGGCTCCTTGTCCCACACGGAAGGTGGCAGCCCTGAAAGCTCTTGCTGGTCTTCACCTTCCCCCTGCAGCCTATTCACAGGAACAACCGCACTGGGAATCTCTGCTTTCCCAAAGACGCAATCCCTCACGGTGCGCATCCTCGGCAGAGCCTGTTCCCGAAAAGGCAAAAGTCCGGCTCCTTGTCCCACACGGAAGGTGGCAGCCCTGAAAGCTCTTGCTGGTCTTCACCTTCCCCGTGCAGCCTATTCACAGGCACGACAGGTTTTGGGATCTCTGCTTGCCCAGAGAAGGAACATCTCACGGTGCGCATCCTCGGCAGAGCCTGTTCCCGAAAAGGCAAACGTCCGGCTCCTTGTCCCACACGGAAGGTGGCAGCCCGGAAAGCTCTTGCTGGTCTTCACCTTCCCCCTGCAGCCTATTCACAGGCACAACAGGTTTTGGGATCTGTGCTTGCCCAGAGACGCAATCTCTCACGGTGCGCATCCTCGGCAGAGCCTGTTCCAGAACAGGCAAACGTCCGGCTCCTTGTCCCACACGGAAGGTGGCAGCCCTGAAAGCTGTTGCTGGTCTTCACCTTCCCCCTGCAGCCTTTTCACAGGCACAACCGCACTGGGAATCTCTGCTTTCCCAAAGACGCAATCCCTCACGGTGCGCATCCTCGGCAGAGCCTGTTCCCGAAAAGGCAAACGTCCGGCTCCTTGTCCCACACGGAAGGTGGCAGCCCTGAAAGCTCTTGCTGGTCTTCACCTTCCCCCTGCAGCCTATTCACAGGCACAACAGGTTTGGGGATCTCTGCTTGCCCAGAGAAGAAACATCTCACGGTGCGCATCCTCGGCAGAGCCTGCTCCCGAAAAGGCAAACGTCCGGCTCCTTGTCCCACACGGAAGGTGGCAGCCCGGAAAGCTGTTGCTGGTCTTCACCTTCCCCCTGCAGCCTATTCACAGGCACAACCGCACTGGGAATCTCTGCTTTCCCAAAGACGCAATCTCTCACGGTGCGCATCCTCGGCAGAGCCTGTTCCCGAAAAGGCAAACGTCCGGCTCCTTGTTCCACACGGAAGGTGGCAGCCCTGAAAGCTGTTGCTGGTCTTCACCTTCCCCCTGCAGCCTATTCACAGGCACAACAGGTTTTGGGATCTGTGCTTGCCCCAAGACGCAATCTCTCACGGTGCGCATCCTCGGCAGAGCCTGTTCCCGAAAAGGCAAACGTCCGGCTCCTTGTCCCACACGGAAGGTGGCAGCCCTGAAAGCTCTTGCTGGTCTTCACCTTCCCCCTGCAGCCTATTCACAGGCACAACAGGTTTTGGGATCTCTGCTTGCCCAGAGAAGGAACATCTCACGGTGCGCATCCTCGGCAGAGCCTGTTCCCGAAAAGGCAAACGTCCGGCTCCTTGTCCCACACGGAAGGTGGCAGCCCTGAAAGCTCTTGCTGGTCTTCGCCTTCCCCGTGCAGCCTATTCACAGGCACAACAGGTTTTGCGATCTATGCTTTCCCAGAGACGCAATCTCTCACGGTGCGCATCCTCGGCAGAGCCTGTTCCCGAAAAGGCAAACGTCCGGCTCCTTGTCCCACACGGAAGGTGGCAGCCCTGAAAGCGCTTGCTGGTCTTCACCTTCCCCCTGCAGCCTATTCACAGGCACAACAGGTTTTGGGATCTCTGCTTGCCCAGAGAAGGAACATCTCACGGTGCGCATCCTCGGCAGAGCCTGTTCCCGAAAAGGCAAACGTCCGGCTCCTTGTCCCACACGGAAGGTGGCAGCCCGGAAAGCTCTTGCTGGTCTTCACCTTCCCCCTGCAGCCTATTCACAGGCACAACCACACTGGGAATCTCTGCTTGCCCAGAGACGCAATCTCTCACGGTGCGCATCCTCGGCAGAGCCTGTTCCCGAAAAGGCAAACGTCCGGCTCCTTGTCCCACACGGAAGGTGGCAGCCCTGAAAGCTCTTGCTGGTCTTCGCCTTCCCCGTGCAGCCTATTCACAGGCACAACAGGTTTTGGGATCTGTGCTTGCCCAGAGACGCAATCTCTCACGGTGCGCATCCTCGGCAGAGCCTGTTCCCGAAAAGGCAAACGTCCGGCTCCTTGTCCCACACGGAAGGTGGCAGCCCTGAAAGCTGTTGCTGGTCTTCACCTTCCCCCTGCAGCCTATTCACAGGCACAACAGGTTTTGGGATCTGTGCTTGCCCCAAGACGCAATCTCTCACGGTGCGCATCCTCGGCAGAGCCTGTTCCCGAAAAGGCAAACGTCCGGCTCCTTGTCCCACACGGAAGGTGGCAGCCCTGAAAGCTCTTGCTGGTCTTCGCCTTCCCCGTGCAGCCTATTCACAGGCACAACAGGTTTTGCGATCTATGCTTTCCCAGAGACGCAATCTCTCACGGTGCGCATCCTCGGCAGAGCCTGTTCCCGAAAAGGCAAACGTCCGGCTCCTTGTCCCACACGGAAGGTGGCAGCCCTGAAAGCGCTTGCTGGTCTTCACCTTCCCCGTGCAGCCTATTCACAGGCACAACAGGTTTTGGGATCTCTGCTTGCCCAGAGAAGGAACATCTCACAGTGCGCATCCTCGGCAGAGCCTGTTCCCGAAAAGGCAAACGTCCGGCTCCTTGTCCCACACGGAAGGTGGCAGCCCGGAAAGCTCTTGCTGGTCTTCACCTTCCCCCTGCAGCCTATTCACAGGCACCACCGCACTGGGAATCTCTGCTTTCCCAAAGACGCAATCTCTCACGGTGCGCATCCTCGGCAGAGCCTGTTCCCGAAAAGGCAAACATCCGGCTCCTTGTCCCACACGGAAGGTGGCAGCCCTGAAAGCTCTTGCTGGTCTTCACCTTCCCCCTGCAGCCTATTCACAGGCACAACCGCACTGGGAATCTCTGCTTTCCCAAAGACGCAATCCCTCACGGTGCGCATCCTCGGCAGAGCCTGTTCCCGAAAAGGCAAACGTCCGGCTCCTTGTCCCACACGGAAGGTGGCAGCCCTGAAAGCTCTTGCTGGTCTTCGCCTTCCCCGTGCAGCCTATTCACAGGCACAACAGGTTTTGCGATCTATGCTTTCCCAGAGACGCAATCTCTCACGGTGCGCATCCTCGGCAGAGCCTGTTCCCGAAAAGGCAAACGTCCGGCTCCTTGTCCCACACGGAAGGTGGCAGCCCTGAAAGCGCTTGCTGGTCTTCACCTTCCCCCTGCAGCCTATTCACAGGCACAACAGGTTTTGGGATCTCTGCTTGCCCAGAGAAGGAACATCTCACGGTGCGCATCCTCGGCAGAGCCTGTTCCCGAAAAGGCAAACGTCCGGCTCCTTGTCCCACACGGAAGGTGGCAGCCCGGAAAGCTCTTGCTGGTCTTCACCTTCCCCCTGCAGCCTATTCACAGGCACAACAGGTTTTGGGATCTGTGCTTGCCCAGAGACGCAATCTCTCACGGTGCGCATCCTCGGCAGAGCCTGTTCCAGAACAGGCAAACGTCCGGCTCCTTGTCCCACACGGAAGGTGGCAGCCCTGAAAGCTCTTGCTGGTCTTCACCTTCCCCCTGCAGCCTTTTCACAGGCACAACCGCACTGGGAATCTCTGCTTTCCCAAAGACGCAATCCCTCACGGTGCGCATCCTCGGCAGAGCCTGTTCCCGAAAAGGCAAACGTCCGGCTCCTTGTCCCACACGGAAGGTGGCAGCCCTGAAAGCTCTTGCTGGTCTTCACCTTCCCCCTGCAGCCTATTCACAGGCACAACAGGTTTGGGGATCTCTGCTTGCCCAGAGAAGAAACATCTCACGGTGCGCATCCTCGGCAGAGCCTGCTCCCGAAAAGGCAAACGTCCGGCTCCTTGTCCCACACGGAAGGTGGCAGCCCTGAAAGCTGTTGCTGGTCTTCACCTTCCCCCTGCAGCCTATTCACAGGCACAACCGCACTGGGAATCTCTGCTTTCCCAAAGACGCAATCTCTCACGGTGCGCATCCTCGGCAGAGCCTGTTCCCGAAAAGGCAAACGTCCGGCTCCTTGTTCCACACGGAAGGTGGCAGCCCTGAAAGCTGTTGCTGGTCTTCACCTTCCCCCTGCAGCCTATTCACAGGCACAACAGGTTTTGGGATCTGTGCTTGCCCCAAGACGCAATCTCTCACGGTGCGCATCCTCGGCAGAGCCTGTTCCCGAAAAGGCAAACGTCCGGCTCCTTGTCCCACACGGAAGGTGGCAGCCCTGAAAGCTCTTGCTGGTCTTCACCTTCCCCCTGCAGCCTTTTCACAGGCACAACAGGTTTTGGGATCTGTGCTTGCCCAGAGAAGGAACATCTCACGGTGCGCATCCTCGGCAGAGCCTGTTCCCGAAAAGGCAAACGTCCGGCTCCTTGTCCCACACGGAAGGTGGCAGCCCTGAAAGCTCTTGCTGGTCTTCGCCTTCCCCGTGCAGCCTATTCACAGGCACAACAGGTTTTGCGATCTATGCTTTCCCAGAGACGCAATCTCTCACGGTGCGCATCCTCAGCAGAGCCTGTTCCCGAAAAGGCAAACGTCCGGCTCCTTGTCCCACACGGAAGGTGGCAGCCCTGAAAGCGCTTGCTGGTCTTCACCTTCCCCCTGCAGCCTATTCACAGGCACAACAGGTTTTGGGATCTCTGCTTGCCCAGAGAAGGAACATCTCACGGTGCGCATCCTCGGCAGAGCCTGTTCCCGAAAAGGCAAACGTCCGGCTCCTTGTCCCACACGGAAGGTGGCAGCCCGGAAAGCTCTTGCTGGTCTTCACCTTCCCCCTGCAGCCTATTCACAGGCACAACCACACTGGGAATCTCTGCTTGCCCAGAGACGCAATCTCTCACGGTGCGCATCCTCGGCAGAGCCTGTTCCCGAAAAGGCAAACGTCCGGCTCCTTGTCCCACACGGAAGGTGGCAGCCCTGAAAGCTCTTGCTGGTCTTCGCCTTCCCCGTGCAGCCTATTCACAGGCACAACAGGTTTTGGGATCTGTGCTTGCCCAGAGACGCAATCTCTCACGGTGCGCATCCTCGGCAGAGCCTGTTCCCGAAAAGGCAAACGTCCGGCTCCTTGTCCCACACGGAAGGTGGCAGCCCTGAAAGCTGTTGCTGGTCTTCACCTTCCCCCTGCAGCCTATTCACAGGCACAACAGGTTTTGGGATCTGTGCTTGCCCCAAGACGCAATCTCTCACGGTGCGCATCCTCGGCAGAGCCTGTTCCCGAAAAGGCAAACGTCCGGCTCCTTGTCCCACACGGAAGGTGGCAGCCCTGAAAGCTCTTGCTGGTCTTCACCTTCCCCCTGCAGCCTATTCACAGGCACAACAGGTTTGGGGATCTCTGCTTGCCCCAAGACGCAATCTCTCACGGTGCGCATCCTCGGCAGAGCCTGTTCCCGAAAAGGCAAACGTCCGGCTCCTTGTCCCACACGGAAGGTGGCAGCCCTGAAAGCGCTTGCTGGTCTTCACCTTCCCCGTGCAGCCTATTCACAGGCACAACAGGTTTTGGGATCTCTGCTTGCCCAGAGAAGGAACATCTCACAGTGCGCATCCTCGGCAGAGCCTGTTCCCGAAAAGGCAAACGTCCGGCTCCTTGTCCCACACGGAAGGTGGCAGCCCGGAAAGCTCTTGCTGGTCTTCACCTTCCCCCTGCAGCCTATTCACAGGCACCACCGCACTGGGAATCTCTGCTTTCCCAAAGACGCAATCTCTCACGGTGCGCATCCTCGGCAGAGCCTGTTCCCGAAAAGGCAAACATCCGGCTCCTTGTCCCACACGGAAGGTGGCAGCCCTGAAAGCTCTTGCTGGTCTTCACCTTCCCCCTGCAGCCTATTCACAGGCACAACCGCACTGGGAATCTCTGCTTTCCCAAAGACGCAATCCCTCACGGTGCGCATCCTCGGCAGAGCCTGTTCCCGAAAAGGCAAACGTCCGGCTCCTTGTCCCACACGGAAGGTGGCAGCCCTGAAAGCTCTTGCTGGTCTTCGCCTTCCCCGTGCAGCCTATTCACAGGCACAACAGGTTTTGCGATCTATGCTTTCCCAGAGACGCAATCTCTCACGGTGCGCATCCTCGGCAGAGCCTGTTCCCGAAAAGGCAAACGTCCGGCTCCTTGTCCCACACGGAAGGTGGCAGCCCTGAAAGCGCTTGCTGGTCTTCACCTTCCCCCTGCAGCCTATTCACAGGCACAACAGGTTTTGGGATCTGTGCTTGCCCAGAGAAGGAACATCTCACGGTGCGCATCCTCGGCAGAGCCTGTTCCCGAAAAGGCAAACGTCCGGCTCCTTGTCCCACACGGAAGGTGGCAGCCCTGAAAGCTGTTGCTGGTCTTCACCTTCCCCCTGCAGCCTATTCACAGGCACAACAGGTTTTGGGATCTGTGCTTGCCCAGAGAAGGAACATCTCACGGTGCGCATCCTCGGCAGAGCCTGTTCCCGAAAAGGCAAACGTCCGGCTCCTTGTCCCACACGGAAGGTGGCAGCCCTGAAAGCTGTTGCTGGTCTTCACCTTCCCCCTGCAGCCTATTCACAGGCACAACCGCACTGGGAATCTCTGCTTTCTCAGAGACGCAATCTCTCACGGTGGGCATCCTCGGCAGAGCCTGTTCCCGAAAAGGCAAACGTCCGGCTCCTTGTCCCACACGGAAGGTGGCAGCCCTGAAAGCTCTTGCTGGTCTTCACCTTCCCCCTGCAGCCTTTTCACAGGCACAACAGGTTTTGGGATCTGTGCTTGCCCAGAGAAGGAACATCTCACGGTGCGCATCCTCGGCAGAGCCTGTTCCCGAAAAGGCAAACGTCCGGCTCCTTGTCCCACACGGAAGGTGGCAGCCCTGAAAGCTCTTGCTGGTCTTCACCTTCCCCCTGCAGCCTATTCACAGGCACAACAGGTTTGGGGATCTGTGCTTGCCCAGAGAAGGAACGTCTCACGGTGCGCATCCTCGGCAGAGCCTGTTCCCGAAAAGGCAAACGTCCGGCTCCTTGTCCCACACGGAAGGTGGCAGCCCTGAAAGCTCTTGCTGGTCTTCACCTTCCCCCTGCAGCCTATTCACAGGCACAACAGGTTTTGGGATCTCTGCTTGCCCAGAGAAGGAACATCTCACGGTGCGCATCCTCGGCAGAGCCTGTTCCCGAAAAGGCAAACGTCCGGCTCCTTGTCCCACACGGAAGGTGGCAGCCCTGAAAGCTGTTGCTGGTCTTCACCTTCCCCCTGCAGCCTATTCACAGGCACAACCGCACTGGGAATCTCTGCTTGCCCAGAGACGCAATCTCTCACGGTGCGCATCCTCGGCAGAGCCTGTTCCCGAAAAGGCAAACGTCCGGCTCCTTGTCCCACACGGAAGGTGGCAGCCCTGAAAGCTGTTGCTGGTCTTCACCTTCCCCCTGCAGCCTATTCACAGGCACAACCGCACTGGGAATCTCTGCTTTCTCAGAGACGCAATCTCTCACGTTGGGCATCCTCGGCAGAGCCTGTTCCCGAAAAGGCAAACGTCCGGCTCCTTGTCCCACACGGAAGGTGGCAGCCCTGAAAGCTCTTGCTGGTCTTCACCTTCCCCCTGCAGCCTTTTCACAGGCACAACAGGTTTTGGGATCTGTGCTTGCCCAGAGAAGGAACATCTCACGGTGCGCATCCTCGGCAGAGCCTGTTCCCGAAAAGGCAAACGTCCGGCTCCTTGTCCCACACGGAAGGTGGCAGCCCTGAAAGCTGTTGCTGGTCTTCACCTTCCCCCTGCAGCCTATTCACAGGCACAACAGGTTTTGGGATCTGTGCTTGCCCAGAGAAGGAACATCTCACGGTGCGCATCCTCGGCAGAGCCTGTTCCCGAAAAGGCAAACGTCCGGCTCCTTGTCCCACACGGAAGGTGGCAGCCCTGAAAGCTCTTGCTGGTCTTCACCTTCCCCCTGCAGCCTATTCACAGGCACAACAGGTTTTGGGATCTCTGCTTGCCCAGAGAAGGAACATCTCACGGTGCGCATCCTCGGCAGAGCCTGTTCCCGAAAAGGCAAACGTCCGGCTCCTTGTCCCACACGGAAGGTGGCAGCCCTGAAAGCTCTTGCTGGTCTTCACCTTCCCCCTGCAGCCTATTCACAGGCACAACCGCACTGGGAATCTCTGCTTGCCCCGAGACGCAATCTCTCACGGTGCGCATCCTCGGCAGAGCCTGTTCCCGAAAAGGCAAACGTCCGGCTCCTTGTCCCACACGGAAGGTGGCAGCCCTGAAAGCTCTTGCTGGTCTTCACCTTCCCCCTGCAGCCTATTCACAGGCACAACAGGTTTGGGGATCTCTGCTTTCCCAGAGACGCAATCTCTCACGGTGCGCATCCTCGGCAGAGCCTGTTCCCAAAAAGGCAAACTTCCGGCTCCTTGTCCCACACGGAAGGTGGCAGCCCTGAAAGCTCTTGCTGGTCTTCACCTTCCCCCTGCAGCCTATTCACAGGCACAACAGGTTTTGGGATCTCTGCTTGCCCAGAGAAGGAACATCTCACGGTGCGCATCCTCGGCAGAGCCTGTTCCCGAAAAGGCAAACGTCCGGCTCCTTGTCCCACACGGAAGGTGGCAGCCCGGAAAGCTGTTGCTGGTCTTCACCTTCCCCCTGCAGCCTATTCACAGGCACCACCGCACTGGGAATCTCTGCTTTCCCAAAGACGCAATCTCTCACGGTGCGCATCCTCGGCAGAGCCTGTTCCCGAAAAGGCAAACGTCCGGCTCCTTGTCCCACACGGAAGGTGGCAGCCCGGAAAGCTCTTGCTGGTCTTCACCTTCCCCCTGCAGCCTATTCACAGGCACAACAGGTTTTGGGATCTGTGCTTGCCCAGAGAAGGAACATCTCACGGTGCGCATCCTCGGCAGAGCCTGTTCCCGAAAAGGCAAACGTCCGGCTCCTTGTCCCACACGGAAGGTGGCAGCCCTGAAAGCTCTTGCTGGTCTTCGCCTTCCCCGTGCAGCCTATTCACAGGCACAACAGGTTTTGGGATCTCTGCTTTCCCAGAGACGCAATCTCTCACGGTGCGCATCCTCGGCAGAGCCTGTTCCCGAAAAGGCAAACGTCCGGCTCCTTGTCCCACACGGAAGGTGGCAGCCCTGAAAGCGCTTGCTGGTCTTCACCTTCCCCCTGCAGCCTATTCACAGGCACAACAGGTTTTGGGATCTCTGCTTGCCCAGAGAAGGAACATCTCACGGTGCGCATCCTCGGCAGAGCCTGTTCCCGAAAAGGCAAACGTCCGGCTCCTTGTCCCACACGCAAGGTGGCAGCCCTGAAAGCTCTTGCTGGTCTTCACCTTCCCCCTGCAGCCTATTCACAGGCACAACCACACTGGGAATCTCTGCTTGCCCAGAGACGCAATCTCTCACGGTGCGCATCCTCGGCAGAGCCTGTTCCCGAAAAGGCAAACGTCCGGCTCCTTGTCCCACACGGAAGGTGGCAGCCCTGAAAGCTCTTGCTGGTCTTCGCCTTCCCCGTGCAGCCTATTCACAGGCACAACAGGTTTTGGGATCTGTGCTTGCCCAGAGACGCAATCTCTCACGGTGGGCATCCTCGGCAGAGCCTGTTCCCGAAAAGGCAAACGTCCGGCTCCTTGTCCCACACGGAAGGTGGCAGCCCTGAAAGCTCTTGCTGGTCTTCACCTTCCCCCTGCAGCCTATTCACAGGCACAACAGGTTTTGGGATCTGTGCTTGCCCCAAGACGCAATCTCTCACGGTGCGCATCCTCGGCAGAGCCTGTTCCCAAAAAGGCAAACGTCCGGCTCCTTGTCCCACACGGAAGGTGGCAGCCCTGAAAGCGCTTGCTGGTCTTCACCTTCCCCGTGCAGCCTATTCACAGGCACAACAGGTTTTGGGATCTCTGCTTTCCCAGAGACGCAATCTCTCACGGTGGGCATCCTCGGCAGAGGCTGTTCCCGAAAAGGCAAACGTCCGGCTCCTTGTCCCACACGGAAGGTGGCAGCCCTGAAAGCTGTTGCTGGTCTTCACCTTCCCCCTGCAGCCTATTCACAGGCACAACAGGTTTTGGGATCTGTGCTTGCCCAGAGAAGGAACATCTCACGGTGCGCATCCTCGGCAGAGCCTGTTCCCGAAAAGGCAAACGTCCGGCTCCTTGTCCCACACGGAAGGTGGCAGCCCTGAAAGCTCTTGCTGGTCTTCACCTTCCCCCTGCAGCCTATTCACAGGCACAACAGGTTTGGGGATCTGTGCTTGCCCAGAGACGCAATCTCTCACGGTGCGCATCCTCGGCAGAGCCTGTTCCCGAAAAGGCAAACGTCCGGCTCCTTGTCCCACACGGAAGGTGGCAGCCCTGAAAGCTCTTGCTGGTCTTCACCTTCCCCCTGCAGCCTATTCACAGGCACAACAGGTTTGGGGATCTCTGCTTGCCCCAAGACGCAATCTCTCACGGTGCGCATCCTCGGCAGAGCCTGTTCCCGAAAAGGCAAACGTCCGGCTCCTTGTCCCACACGGAAGGTGGCAGCCCTGAAAGCGCTTGCTGGTCTTCACCTTCCCCGTGCAGCCTATTCACAGGCACAACAGGTTTTGGGATCTCTGCTTTCCCAGAGACGCAATCTCTCACGGTGGGCATCCTAGGCAGAGCCTGTTCCCGAAAAGGCAAACGTCCGGCTCCTTGTCCCACACGGAAGGTGGCAGCCCTGAAAGCTCTTGCTGGTCTTCAACTTCCCCCTGCAGCCTATTCACAGGCACAACCGCACTGGGAATCTCTGCTTTCTCAGAGACGCAATCTCTCACGGTGGGCATCCTCGGCAGAGCCTGTTCCCGAAAAGGCAAACGTCCGGCTCCTTGTCCCACACGGAAGGTGGCAGCCCTGAAAGCTCTTGCTGGTCTTCACCTTCCCCCTGCAGCCTTTTCACAGGCACAACAGGTTTTGGGATCTGTGCTTGCCCAGAGAAGGAACATCTCACAGTGCGCATCCTCGGCAGAGCCTGTTCCCGAAAAGGCAAACGTCCGGCTCCTTGTCCCACACGCAAGGTGGCAGCCCTGAAAGCTCTTGCTGGTCTTCACCTTCCCCCTGCAGCCTATTCACAGGCACCACCGCACTGGGAATCTCTGCTTTCCCAAAGACGCAATCTCTCACGGTGCGCATCCTCGGCAGAGCCTGTTCCCGAAAAGGCAAACGTCCGGCTCCTTGTCCCACACGGAAGGTGGCAGCCCTGAAAGCTCTTGCTGGTCTTCGCCTTCCCCCTGCAGCCTATTCACAGGCACAACAGGTTTTGGGATCTGTGCTTGCCCCAAGACGCAATCTCTCACGGTGCGCATCCTCGGCAGAGCCTGTTCCCAAAAAGGCAAACGTCCGGCTCCTTGTCCCACACGGAAGGTGGCAGCCCTGAAAGCTCTTGCTGGTCTTCACCTTCCCCCTGCAGCCTATTCACAGGCACAACAGGTTTGGGGATCTCTGCTTGCTCCAAGACGCAATCTCTCACGGTGCGCATCCTCGGCAGAGCCTGTTCCCGAAAAGGCAAACGTCCGGCTCCTTGTCCCACACGGAAGGTGGCAGCCCTGAAAGCTCTTGCTGGTCTTCACCTTCCCCCTGCAGCCTATTCACAGGCACAACAGGTTTTGGGATCTCTGCTTTCCCAGAGACGCAATCTCTCACGGTGGGCATCCTCGGCAGAGCCTGTTCCCGAAAAGGCAAACGTCCGGCTCCTTGTCCCACACGGAAGGTGGCAGCCCTGAAAGCTCTTGCTGGTCTTCACCTTCCCCCTGCAGCCTATTCACAGGCACAACAGGTTTTGGGATCTGTGCTTGCCCAGAGAAGGAACATCTCACGGTGCGCATCCTCGGCAGAGCCTGTTCCCGAAAAGGCAAACATCCGGCTCCTTGTCCCACACGGAAGGTGGCAGCCCTGAGAGCTCTTGCTGGTCTTCACCTTCCCCCTGCAGCCTATTCACAGGCACAAGAGGTTTTGGGATCCCTGCTTTCCCAGAGACGCAATCTCTCACGGTGCGCATCCTCGGCAGAGCCTGTTCCCGAAAAGGCAAACGTCCGGCTCCTTGTCCCACACGGAAGGTGGCAGCCCTGAAAGCTCTTGCTGGTCTTCACCTTCCCCCTGCAGCCTATTCACAGGCACAACCGCACTGGGAATCTCTGCTTTCCCAAAGACGCAATCCCTCACGGTGAACATCCTCGGCAGAGCCTGTTCCCGAAAAGGCAAACGTCCGGCTCCTTGTCCCACACGGAAGGTGGCAGCCCTGAAAGCTTTTGCTGGTCTTCACCTTCCCCCTGCAGCCTATTCACAGGCACAACAGGTTTGGGGATCTGTGCTTGCCCAGAGAAGGAACATCTCACGGTGCGCATCCTCGGCAGAGCCTGTTCCCGAAAAGGCAAACGTCCGGCTCCTTGTCCCACACGGAAGGTGGCAGCCCTGAAAGCTCTTGCTGGTCTTCACCTTCCCCCTGCAGCCTATTCACAGGCACAACAGGTTTTGGGATCTCTGCTTGCCCAGAGAAGGAACATCTCACGGTGCGCATCCTCGGCAGAGCCTGTTCCCGAAAAGGCAAACGTCCGGCTCCTTGTCCCACACGGAAGGTGGCAGCCCTGAAAGCTGTTGCTGGTCTTCACCTTCCCCCTGCAGCCTATTCACAGGCACCACCGCACTGGGAATCTCTGCTTTCCCAAAGACGCAATCTCTCACGGTGCACATCCTCGGCAGAGCCTGTTCCCGAAAAGGCAAACGTCCGGCTCCTTGTCCCACACGGAAGGTGGCAGCCCTGAAAGCTCTTGCTGGTCTTCACCTTCCCCCTGCAGCCTATTCACAGGCACAACCGCACTGGGAATCTCTGCTTGCCCAAAGACGCAATCCCACACGGTGCGCATCCTCGGCAGAGCCTGTTCCCGAAAAGGCAAACGTCCGGCTCCTTGTCCCACACGGAAGGTGGCAGCCCTGAAAGCTCTTGCTGGTCTTCACCTTCCCCCTGCAGCCTATTCACAGGCACAACCGCACTGGGAATCTCTGCTTTCCCAAAGACGCAATCCCTCACGGTGAACATCCTCGGCAGAGCCTGTTCCCGAAAAGGCAAACGTCCGGCTCCTTGTCCCACACGGAAGGTGGCAGCCCTGAAAGCTTTTGCTGGTCTTCACCTTCCCCCTGCAGCCTATTCACAGGCACAACAGGTTTGGGGATCTGTGCTTGCCCAGAGAAGGAACATCTCACGGTGCGCATCCTCGGCAGAGCCTGTTCCCAAAAAGGCAAACGTCCGGCTCCTTGTCCCACACGGAAGGTGGCAGCCCTGAAAGCTCTTGCTGGTCTTCACCTTCCCCCTGCAGCCTATTCACAGGCACAACAGGTTTTGGGATCTCTGCTTGCCCAGAGAAGGAACATCTCACGGTGCGCATCCTCGGCAGAGCCTGTTCCCGAAAAGGCAAACGTCCGGCTCCTTGTCCCACACGGAAGGTGGCAGCCCTGAAAGCTGTTGCTGGTCTTCACCTTCCCCCTGCAGCCTATTCACAGGCACCACCGCACTGGGAATCTCTGCTTTCCCAAAGACGCAATCTCTCACGGTGCACATCCTCGGCAGAGCCTGTTCCCGAAAAGGCAAACGTCCGGCTCCTTGTCCCACACGGAAGGTGGCAGCCCTGAAAGCTCTTGCTGGTCTTCACCTTCCCCCTGCAGCCTATTCACAGGCACAACCGCACTGGGAATCTCTGCTTGCCCAAAGACGCAATCCCACACGGTGCGCATCCTCGGCAGAGCCTGTTCCCGAAAAGGCAAACGTCCGGCTCCTTGTCCCACACGGAAGGTGGCAGCCCTGAAAGCTCTTGCTGGTCTTCACCTTCCCCCTGCAGCCTATTCACAGGCACAACAGGTTTGGGGATCTCTGCTTGCCCAGAGAAGGAACATCTCACGGTGCGCATCCTCGGCAGAGCCTGTTCCCGAAAAGGCAAACGTCCGGCTCCTTGTCCCACACGGAAGGTGGCAGCCCTGAAAGCTCTTGCTGGTCTTCGCCTTCCCCATGCAGCCTATTCACAGGCACAACAGGTTTTGGGATCTCTGCTTTCCCAGAGACGCAATCTCTCACGGTGCGCATCCTCGGCAGAGCCTCTTCCCGAAAAGGCAAACGTCCGGCTCCTTGTCCCACACGGAAGGTGGCAGCCCTGAAAGCTCTTGCTGGTCTTCACCTTCCCCCTGCAGCCTATTCACAGGCACAACAGGTTTTGGGATCTCTGCTTGCCCAGAGAAGGAACATCTCACGGTGCGCATCCTCGGCAGAGCCTGTTCCCGAAAAGGCAAACATCCGGCTCCTTGTCCCACACGGAAGGTGGCAGCCCTGAGAGCTCTTGCTGGTCTTCACCTTCCCCCTGCAGCCTATTCACAGGCACAACAGGTTTGGGGATCTGTGCTTGCCCAGAGAAGGAACATCTCACGGTGCGCATCCTCGGCAGAGCCTGTTCCCGAAAAGGCAAACGTCCGGCTCCTTGTCCCACACGGAAGGTGGCAGCCCTGAAAGCTCTTGCTGGTCTTCACCTTCCCCCTGCAGCCTATTCACAGGCACAACCGCACTGGGAATCTCTGCTTGCCCAGAGACGCAATCTCTCACGGAGCACATCCTCGGCAGAGCCTGTTCCCGAAAAGGCAAACGTCCGGCTCCTTGTCCCACACGGAAGGTGGCAGCCCGGAAAGCTCTTGCTGGTCTTCACCTTCCCCCTGCAGCCTATTCACAGGCACAACAGGTTTGGGGATCTCTGCTTGCCCAGAGAAGGAACATCTCACGGTGCGCATCCTCGGCAGAGCCTGTTCCCGAAAAGGCAAACGTCCGGCTCCTTGTCCCACACGGAAGGTGGCAGCCCTGAAAGCTCTTGCTGGTCTTCACCTTCCCCCTGCAGCCTATTCACAGGCACAACAGGTTTTGGGATCTCTGCTTGCCCAGAGAAGGAACATCTCACGGTGCGCATCCTCGGCAGAGCCTGTTCCCGAAAAGGCAAACGTCCGGCTCCTTGTCCCACACGGAAGGTGGCAGCCCTGAAAGCTCTTGCTGGTCTTCACCTTCCCCCTGCAGCCTTTTCACAGGCACAACAGGTTTTGGGATCTGTGCTTGCCCAGAGAAGGAACATCTCACAGTGCGCATCCTCGGCAGAGCCTGTTCCCGAAAAGGCAAACGTCCGGCTCCTTGTCCCACACGCAAGGTGGCAGCCCTGAAAGCTCTTGCTGGTCTTCACCTTCCCCCTGCAGCCTATTCACAGGCACCACCGCACTGGGAATCTCTGCTTTCCCAAAGACGCAATCTCTCACGGTGCGCATCCTCGGCAGAGCCTGTTCCCGAAAAGGCAAACGTCCGGCTCCTTGTCCCACACGGAAGGTGGCAGCCCTGAAAGCTCTTGCTGGTCTTCGCCTTCCCCCTGCAGCCTATTCACAGGCACAACAGGTTTTGGGATCTGTGCTTGCCCCAAGACGCAATCTCTCACGGTGCGCATCCTCGGCAGAGCCTGTTCCCAAAAAGGCAAACGTCCGGCTCCTTGTCCCACACGGAAGGTGGCAGCCCTGAAAGCTCTTGCTGGTCTTCACCTTCCCCCTGCAGCCTATTCACAGGCACAACAGGTTTGGGGATCTCTGCTTGCTCCAAGACGCAATCTCTCACGGTGCGCATCCTCGGCAGAGCCTGTTCCCGAAAAGGCAAACGTCCGGCTCCTTGTCCCACACGGAAGGTGGCAGCCCTGAAAGCTCTTGCTGGTCTTCACCTTCCCCCTGCAGCCTATTCACAGGCACAACAGGTTTTGGGATCTCTGCTTTCCCAGAGACGCAATCTCTCACGGTGGGCATCCTCGGCAGAGCCTGTTCCCGAAAAGGCAAACGTCCGGCTCCTTGTCCCACACGGAAGGTGGCAGCCCTGAAAGCTCTTGCTGGTCTTCACCTTCCCCCTGCAGCCTATTCACAGGCACAACAGGTTTTGGGATCTGTGCTTGCCCAGAGAAGGAACATCTCACGGTGCGCATCCTCGGCAGAGCCTGTTCCCGAAAAGGCAAACATCCGGCTCCTTGTCCCACACGGAAGGTGGCAGCCCTGAGAGCTCTTGCTGGTCTTCACCTTCCCCCTGCAGCCTATTCACAGGCACAAGAGGTTTTGGGATCCCTGCTTTCCCAGAGACGCAATCTCTCACGGTGCGCATCCTCGGCAGAGCCTGTTCCCGAAAAGGCAAACGTCCGGCTCCTTGTCCCACACGGAAGGTGGCAGCCCTGAAAGCTCTTGCTGGTCTTCACCTTCCCCCTGCAGCCTATTCACAGGCACAACCGCACTGGGAATCTCTGCTTTCCCAAAGACGCAATCCCTCACGGTGAACATCCTCGGCAGAGCCTGTTCCCGAAAAGGCAAACGTCCGGCTCCTTGTCCCACACGGAAGGTGGCAGCCCTGAAAGCTTTTGCTGGTCTTCACCTTCCCCCTGCAGCCTATTCACAGGCACAACAGGTTTGGGGATCTGTGCTTGCCCAGAGAAGGAACATCTCACGGTGCGCATCCTCGGCAGAGCCTGTTCCCGAAAAGGCAAACGTCCGGCTCCTTGTCCCACACGGAAGGTGGCAGCCCTGAAAGCTCTTGCTGGTCTTCACCTTCCCCCTGCAGCCTATTCACAGGCACAACAGGTTTTGGGATCTGTGCTTGCCCAGAGAAGGAACATCTCACGGTGCGCATCCTCGGCAGAGCCTGTTCCCGAAAAGGCAAACGTCCGGCTCCTTGTCCCACACGGAAGGTGGCAGCCCTGAAAGCTGTTGCTGGTCTTCACCTTCCCCCTGCAGCCTATTCACAGGCACCACCGCACTGGGAATCTCTGCTTTCCCAAAGACGCAATCCCTCACGGTGCGCATCCTCGGCAGAGCCTGTTCCCGAAAAGGCAAACGTCCGGCTCCTTGTCCCACACGGAAGGTGGCAGCCCTGAAAGCTCTTGCTGGTCTTCACCTTCCCCCTGCAGCCTATTCACAGGCACAACCGCACTGGGAATCTCTGCTTGCCCAAAGACGCAATCCCACACGGTGCGCATCCTCGGCAGAGCCTGTTCCCGAAAAGGCAAACGTCCGGCTCCTTGTCCCACACGGAAGGTGGCAGCCCTGAAAGCTCTTGCTGGTCTTCACCTTCCCCCTGCAGCCTATTCACAGGCACAACAGGTTTGGGGATCTCTGCTTGCCCAGAGAAGGAACATCTCACGGTGCGCATCCTCGGCAGAGCCTGTTCCCGAAAAGGCAAACGTCCGGCTCCTTGTCCCACACGGAAGGTGGCAGCCCTGAAAGCTCTTGCTGGTCTTCGCCTTCCCCATGCAGCCTATTCACAGGCACAACAGGTTTTGGGATCTCTGCTTTCCCAGAGACGCAATCTCTCACGGTGCGCATCCTCGGCAGAGCCTCTTCCCGAAAAGGCAAACGTCCGGCTCCTTGTCCCACACGGAAGGTGGCAGCCCTGAAAGCTCTTGCTGGTCTTCACCTTCCCCCTGCAGCCTATTCACAGGCACAACAGGTTTTGGGATCTCTGCTTGCCCAGAGAAGGAACATCTCACGGTGCGCATCCTCGGCAGAGCCTGTTCCCGAAAAGGCAAACATCCGGCTCCTTGTCCCACACGGAAGGTGGCAGCCCTGAGAGCTCTTGCTGGTCTTCACCTTCCCCCTGCAGCCTATTCACAGGCACAACAGGTTTGGGGATCTGTGCTTGCCCAGAGAAGGAACATCTCACGGTGCGCATCCTCGGCAGAGCCTGTTCCCGAAAAGGCAAACGTCCGGCTCCTTGTCCCACACGGAAGGTGGCAGCCCTGAAAGCTCTTGCTGGTCTTCACCTTCCCCCTGCAGCCTATTCACAGGCACAACCGCACTGGGAATCTCTGCTTGCCCAGAGACGCAATCTCTCACGGAGCACATCCTCGGCAGAGCCTGTTCCCGAAAAGGCAAACGTCCGGCTCCTTGTCCCACACGGAAGGTGGCAGCCCGGAAAGCTCTTGCTGGTCTTCACCTTCCCCCTGCAGCCTATTCACAGGCACAACAGGTTTGGGGATCTCTGCTTGCCCAGAGAAGGAACATCTCACGGTGCGCATCCTCGGCAGAGCCTGTTCCCAAAAAGGCAAACGTCCGGCTCCTTGTCCCACACGGAAGGTGGCAGCCCTGAAAGCTCTTGCTGGTCTTCACCTTCCCCCTGCAGCCTATTCACAGGCACAACAGGTTTGGGGATCTCTGCTTGCCCAGAGAAGGAACATCTCACGGTGCGCATCCTCGGCAGAGCCTGTTCCCGAAAAGGCAAACGTCCGGCTCCTTGTCCCACACGGAAGGTGGCAGCCCTGAAAGCTCTTGCTGGTCTTCACCTTCCCCCTGCAGCCTATTCACAGGCACAACAGGTTTGGGGATCTGTGCTTGCCCAGAGACGCAATCTCTCACGGTGCGCATCCTCGGCAGAGCCTGTTCCCGAAAAGGCAAACGTCCGGCTCCTTGTCCCACACGGAAGGTGGCAGCCCTGAAAGCTCTTGCTGGTCTTCACCTTCCCCCTGCAGCCTTTTCACAGGCACAACCGCACTGGGAATCTCTGCTTTCCCACAGACGCAATCCCTCACAGTGCGCATCCTCGGCAGAGCCTGTTCCCGAAAAGGCAAACGTCCGGCTCCTTGTCCCACACGGAAGGTGGCAGCCCTGAAAGCTCTTGCTGGTCTTCACCTTCCCCGTGCAGCCTATTCACAGGCACAACAGGTTTTGGGATCTCTGCTTTCCCAGAGACGCAATCTCTCACGGTGGGCATCCTCGGCAGAGCCTGTTCCAGAAAAGGCAAACGTCCGGCTCCTTGTCCCACACGGAAGGTGGCAGCCCTGAAAGCTCTTGCTGGTCTTCACCTTCCCCCTGCAGCCTATTCACAGGCACAACAGGTTTTGGGATCTGTGCTTGCCCAGAGAAGGAACATCTCACGGTGCGCATCCTCGGCAGAGCCTGTTCCCGAAAAGGCAAACATCCGGCTCCTTGTCCCACACGGAAGGTGGCAGCCCTGAGAGCTCTTGCTGGTCTTCACCTTCCCCCTGCAGCCTATTCACAGGCACAAGAGGTTTTGGGATCCCTGCTTTCCCAGAGACGCAATCTCTCACGGTGCGCATCCTCGGCAGAGCCTGTTCCCGAAAAGGCAAACGTCCGGCTCCTTGTCCCACACGGAAGGTGGCAGCCCTGAAAGCTCTTGCTGGTCTTCACCTTCCCCCTGCAGCCTATTCACAGGCACAACCGCACTGGGAATCTCTGCTTTCCCAAAGACGCAATCCCTCACGGTGCGCATCCTCGGCAGAGCCTGTTCCCGAAAAGGCAAACGTCCGGCTCCTTGTCCCACACGGAAGGTGGCAGCCCGGAAAGCTCTTGCTGGTCTTCACCTTCCCCCTGCAGCCTATTCACAGGCACCACCGCACTGGGAATCTCTGCTTTCCCAAAGACGCAATCTCTCATGGTGCGCATCCTCGGCAGAGCCTGTTCCCGAAAAGGCAAACGTCCGGCTCCTTGTCCCACACGGAAGGTGGCAGCCCTGAAAGCTCTTGCTGGTCTTCACCTTCCCCCTGCAGCCTATTCACAGGCACAACCGCACTGGGAATCTCTGCTTTCCCAAAGACGCAATCCCACACGGTGCGCATCCTCGGCAGAGCCTGTTCCCGAAAAGGCAAACGTCCGGCTCCTTGTCCCACACGGAAGGTGGCAGCCCTGAAAGCTGTTGCTGGTCTTCACCTTCCCCCTGCAGCCTATTCACAGGCACCACCGCACTGGGAATCTCTGCTTTCCCAAAGACGCAATCTCTCACGGTGCGCATCCTCGGCAGAGCCTGTTCCCGAAAAGGCAAACGTCCGGCTCCTTGTCCCACACGGAAGGTGGCAGCCCTGAAAGCTCTTGCTGGTCTTCACCTTCCCCCTGCAGCCTATTCACAGGCACAACCGCACTGGGAATCTCTGCTTGCCCAAAGACGCAATCCCACACGGTGCGCATCCTCGGCAGAGCCTGTTCCCGAAAAGGCAAACGTCCGGCTCCTTGTCCCACACGGAAGGTGGCAGCCCTGAAAGCTCTTGCTGGTCTTCACCTTCCCCCTGCAGCCTATTCACAGGCACAACAGGTTTTGGGATCTGTGCTTGCCCAGAGAAGGAACATCTCACGGTGCGCATCCTCGGCAGAGCCTGTTCCCGAAAAGGCAAACGTCCGGCTCCTTGTCCCACACGGAAGGTGGCAGCCCTGAAAGCTCTTGCTGGTCTTCGCCTTCCCCATGCAGCCTATTCACAGGCACAACAGGTTTTGGGATCTCTGCTTTCCCAGAGACGCAATCTCTCACGGTGCGCATCCTCGGCAGAGCCTGTTCCCGAAAAGGCAAACGTCCGGCTCCTTGTCCCACACGGAAGGTGGCAGCCCTGAAAGCTGTTGCTGGTCTTCACCTTCCCCCTGCAGCCTATTCACAGGCACAACAGGTTTTGGGATCTGTGCTTGCCCAGAGAAGGAACATCTCACGGTGCGCATCCTCGGCAGAGCCTGTTCCCGAAAAGGCAAACATCCGGCTCCTTGTCCCACACGGAAGGTGGCAGCCCTGAGAGCTCTTGCTGGTCTTCACCTTCCCCCTGCAGCCTATTCACAGGCACAACAGGTTTGGGGATCTGTGCTTGCCCAGAGAAGGAACATCTCACGGTGCGCATCCTCGGCAGAGCCTGTTCCCGAAAAGGCAAACGTCCGGCTCCTTGTCCCACACGGAAGGTGGCAGCCCGGAAAGCTCTTGCTGGTCTTCGCCTTCCCCATGCAGCCTATTCACAGGCACAACAGGTTTTGGGATCTCTGCTTTCCCAGAGACGCAATCTCTCACGGTGCGCATCCTCGGCAGAGCCTGTTCCCGAAAAGGCAAACGTCCGGCTCCTTGTCCCACATGGAAGGTGGCAGCCCGGAAAGCTCTTGCTGGTCTTCACCTTCCCCCTGCAGCCTATTCACAGGCACAACAGGTTTTGGGATCTCTGCTTGCCCAGAGAAGGAACATCTCACGGTGCGCATCCTCGGCAGAGCCTGTTCCCGAAAAGGCAAACGTCCGGCTCCTTGTCCCACACGGAAGGTGGCAGCCCTGAAAGCTCTTGCTGGTCTTCACCTTCCCCCTGCAGCCTATTCACAGGCACAACCGCACTGGGAATCTCTGCTTGCCCAGAGACGCAATCTCTCACGGAGCACATCCTCGGCAGAGCCTGTTCCCGAAAAGGCAAACGTCCGGCTCCTTGTCCCACACGGAAGGTGGCAGCCCTGAAAGCTCTTGCTGGTCTTCACCTTCCCCCTGCAGCCTTTTCACAGGCACAACCGCACTGGGAATCTCTGCTTTCCCAAAGACGCAATCCCTCACAGTGCGCATCCTCGGCAGAGCCTGTTCCCGAAAAGGCAAACGTCCGGCTCCTTGTCCCACACGGAAGGTGGCAGCCCTGAAAGCTCTTGCTGGTCTTCACCTTCCCCGTGCAGCCTATTCACAGGCACAACAGGTTTTGGGATCTCTGCTTTCCCAGAGACGCAATCTCTCACGGTGGGCATCCTCGGCAGAGCCTGTTCCCGAAAAGGCAAACGTCCGGCTCCTTGTCCCACACGGAAGGTGGCAGCCCTGAAAGCTGTTGCTGGTCTTCACCTTCCCCCTGCAGCCTATTCACAGGCACAACAGGTTTTGGGATCTGTGCTTGCCCAGAGAAGGAACATCTCACGGTGCGCATCCTCGGCAGAGCCTGTTCCCGAAAAGGCAAACATCCGGCTCCTTGTCCCACACGGAAGGTGGCAGCCCTGAGAGCTCTTGCTGGTCTTCACCTTCCCCCTGCAGCCTATTCACAGGCACAAGAGGTTTTGGGATCCCTGCTTTCCCAGAGACGCAATCTCTCACGGTGCGCATCCTCGGCAGAGCCTGTTCCCGAAAAGGCAAACGTCCGGCTCCTTGTCCCACACGGAAGGTGGCAGCCCTGAAAGCTCTTGCTGGTCTTCACCTTCCCCCTGCAGCCTATTCACAGGCACAACCGCACTGGGAATCTCTGCTTTCCCAAAGACGCAATCCCTCACGGTGCGCATCCTCGGCAGAGCCTGTTCCCGAAAAGGCAAACGTCCGGCTCCTTGTCCCACACGGAAGGTGGCAGCCCGGAAAGCTCTTGCTGGTCTTCACCTTCCCCCTGCAGCCTATTCACAGGCACCACCGCACTGGGAATCTCTGCTTTCCCAAAGACGCAATCTCTCACGGTGCGCATCCTCGGCAGAGCCTGTTCCCGAAAAGGCAAACGTCCGGCTCCTTGTCCCACACGGAAGGTGGCAGCCCTGAAAGCTCTTGCTGGTCTTCACCTTCCCCCTGCAGCCTATTCACAGGCACAACCGCACTGGGAATCTCTGCTTGCCCAAAGACGCAATCCCACACGGTGCGCATCCTCGGCAGAGCCTGTTCCCGAAAAGGCAAACGTCCGGCTCCTTGTCCCACACGGAAGGTGGCAGCCCTGAAAGCTGTTGCTGGTCTTCACCTTCCCCCTGCAGCCTATTCACAGGCACCACCGCACTGGGAATCTCTGCTTTCCCAAAGACGCAATCTCTCACGGTGCGCATCCTCGGCAGAGCCTGTTCCCGAAAAGGCAAACGTCCGGCTCCTTGTCCCACACGGAAGGTGGCAGCCCTGAAAGCTCTTGCTGGTCTTCACCTTCCCCCTGCAGCCTATTCACAGGCACAACCGCACTGGGAATCTCTGCTTGCCCAAAGACGCAATCCCACACGGTGCGCATCCTCGGCAGAGCCTGTTCCCGAAAAGGCAAACGTCCGGCTCCTTGTCCCACACGGAAGGTGGCAGCCCTGAAAGCTCTTGCTGGTCTTCACCTTCCCCCTGCAGCCTATTCACAGGCACAACAGGTTTGGGGATCTCTGCTTGCCCAGAGAAGGAACATCTCACGGTGCGCATCCTCGGCAGAGCCTGTTCCCGAAAAGGCAAACGTCCGGCTCCTTGTCCCACACGGAAGGTGGCAGCCCTGAAAGCTCTTGCTGGTCTTCGCCTTCCCCATGCAGCCTATTCACAGGCACAACAGGTTTTGGGATCTCTGCTTTCCCAGAGACGCAATCTCTCACGGTGCGCATCCTCGGCAGAGCCTCTTCCCGAAAAGGCAAACGTCCGGCTCCTTGTCCCACACGGAAGGTGGCAGCCCTGAAAGCTCTTGCTGGTCTTCACCTTCCCCCTGCAGCCTATTCACAGGCACAACAGGTTTTGGGATCTGTGCTTGCCCAGAGAAGGAACATCTCACGGTGCGCATCCTCGGCAGAGCCTGTTCCCGAAAAGGCAAACATCCGGCTCCTTGTCCCACACGGAAGGTGGCAGCCCTGAGAGCTCTTGCTGGTCTTCACCTTCCCCCTGCAGCCTATTCACAGGCACAACAGGTTTGGGGATCTGTGCTTGCCCAGAGAAGGAACATCTCACGGTGCGCATCCTCGGCAGAGCCTGTTCCCGAAAAGGCAAACGTCCGGCTCCTTGTCCCACACGGAAGGTGGCAGCCCTGAAAGCTCTTGCTGGTCTTCGCCTTCCCCATGCAGCCTATTCACAGGCACAACAGGTTTTGGGATCTCTGCTTTCCCAGAGACGCAATCTCTCACGGTGCGCATCCTCGGCAGAGCCTGTTCCCGAAAAGGCAAACGTCCGGCTCCTTGTCCCACATGGAAGGTGGCAGCCCGGAAAGCTCTTGCTGGTCTTCACCTTCCCCCTGCAGCCTATTCACAGGCACAACAGGTTTTGGGATCTCTGCTTGCCCAGAGAAGGAACATCTCACGGTGCGCATCCTCGGCAGAGCCTGTTCCCGAAAAGGCAAACGTCCGGCTCCTTGTCCCACACGGAAGGTGGCAGCCCTGAAAGCTCTTGCTGGTCTTCACCTTCCCCCTGCAGCCTATTCACAGGCACAACCGCACTGGGAATCTCTGCTTGCCCAGAGACGCAATCTCTCACGGAGCACATCCTCGGCAGAGCCTGTTCCCGAAAAGGCAAACGTCCGGCTCCTTGTCCCACACGGAAGGTGGCAGCCCTGAAAGCTCTTGCTGGTCTTCACCTTCCCCCTGCAGCCTATTCACAGGCACAACAGGTTTTGGGATCTCTGCTTGCCCAGAGAAGGAACATCTCACGGTGCGCATCCTCGGCAGAGCCTGTTCCCGAAAAGGCAAACGTCCGGCTCCTTGTCCCACACGGAAGGTGGCAGCCCTGAAAGCTCTTGCTGGTCTTCACCTTCCCCCTGCAGCCTATTCACAGGCACAACAGGTTTTGGGATCTCTGCTTGCCCAGAGAAGGAACATCTCACGGTGCGCATCCTCGGCAGAGCCTGTTCCCGAAAAGGCAAACGTCCGGCTCCTTGTCCCACACGGAAGGTGGCAGCCCTGAAAGCTCTTGCTGGTCTTCACCTTCCCCCTGCAGCCTATTCACAGGCACAACCGCACTGGGAATCTCTGCTTTCCCAAAGACGCAATCTCTCACGGTGCGCATCCTCGGCAGAGCCTGTTCCCGAAAAGGCAAACGTCTGGCTCCTTGTCCCACACGGAAGGTGGCAGCCCTGAAAGCTCTTGCTGGTCTTCACCTTCCCCCTGCAGCCTATTCACAGGCACAACAGGTTTTGGGATCTCTGCTTTCCCAGAGACGCAATCTCTCACGGTGCGCATCCTCGGCAGAGCCTGTTCCCGAAAAGGCAAACGTCCGGCTCCTTGTCCCACACGGAAGGTGGCAGCCCTGAAAGCTCTTGCTGGTCTTCACCTTCCCCCTGCAGCCTTTTCACAGGCACAACCGCACTGGGAATCTCTGCTTTCCCAAAGACGCAATCCCTCACGGTGCGCATCCTCGGCAGAGCCTGTTCCCGAAAAGGCAAACGTCCGGCTCCTTGTCCCACACGGATGGTAGCAGCCCTGAAAGCTCTTGCTGGTCTTCGCCTTCCCCATGCAGCCTATTCACAGGCACAACAGGTTTTGGGATCTCTGCTTGCCCAGAGACGCAATCTCTCACGGTGCGCATCCTCGGCAGAGCCTGTTCCCGAAAAGGCAAACGTCCGGCTCCTTGTCACACACGGAAGGTGGCAGCCCTGAAAGCTCTTGCTGGTCTTCACCTTCCCCCTGCAGCCTATTCACAGGCACAACAGGTTTTGGGATCTCTGCTTTCCCAGAGACGCAATCTCTCACGGTGGGCATCCTCGGCAGAGCCTGTTCCAGAAAAGGCAAACGTCCGGCTCCTTGTCCCACACGGAAGGTGGCAGCCCTGAAAGCTGTTGCTGGTCTTCACCTTCCCCCTGCAGCCTATTCACAGGCACAACAGGTTTTGGGATCTGTGCTTGCCCAGAGAAGGAACATCTCACGGTGCGCATCCTCGGCAGAGCCTGTTCCCGAAAAGGCAAACATCCGGCTCCTTGTCCCACACGGAAGGTGGCAGCCCTGAGAGCTCTTGCTGGTCTTCACCTTCCCCCTGCAGCCTATTCACAGGCACAAGAGGTTTTGGGATCCCTGCTTTCCCAGAGACGCAATCTCTCACGGTGCGCATCCTCGGCAGAGCCTGTTCCCGAAAAGGCAAACGTCCGGCTCCTTGTCCCACACGGAAGGTGGCAGCCCGGAAAGCTCTTGCTGGTCTTCACCTTCCCCCTGCAGCCTATTCACAGGCACAACCGCACTGGGAATCTCTGCTTTCCCAAAGACGCAATCCCTCACGGTGCGCATCCTCGGCAGAGCCTGTTCCCGAAAAGGCAAACGTCCGGCTCCTTGTCCCACACGGAAGGTGGCAGCCCTGAAAGCTGTTGCTGGTCTTCACCTTCCCCCTGCAGCCTATTCACAGGCACAACAGGTTTTGGGATCTCTGCTTTCCCAGAGACGGAACATCTCACGGTGCGCATCCTCGGCAGAGCCTGTTCCCGAAAAGGCAAACGTCCGGCTCCTTGTCCCACACGGAAGGTGGCAGCCCTGAAAGCTCTTGCTGGTCTTCACCTTCCCCCTGCAGCCTATTCACAGGCACAACCGCACTGGGAATCTCTGCTTGCCCAAAGACGCAATCCCACACGGTGCGCATCCTCGGCAGAGCCTGTTCCCGAAAAGGCAAACGTCCGGCTCCTTGTCCCACACGGAAGGTGGCAGCCCTGAAAGCTGTTGCTGGTCTTCACCTTCCCCCTGCAGCCTATTCACAGGCACCACCGCACTGGGAATCTCTGCTTTCCCAAAGACGCAATCTCTCACGGTGCGCATCCTCGGCAGAGCCTGTTCCCGAAAAGGCAAACGTCCGGCTCCTTGTCCCACACGGAAGGTGGCAGCCCTGAAAGCTCTTGCTGGTCTTCACCTTCCCCCTGCAGCCTATTCACAGGCACAACCGCACTGGGAATCTCTGCTTGCCCAAAGACGCAATCCCACACGGTGCGCATCCTCGGCAGAGCCTGTTCCCGAAAAGGCAAACGTCCGGCTCCTTGTCCCACACGGAAGGTGGCAGCCCTGAAAGCTCTTGCTGGTCTTCACCTTCCCCCTGCAGCCTATTCACAGGCACAACAGGTTTGGGGATCTCTGCTTGCCCAGAGAAGGAACATCTCACGGTGCGCATCCTCGGCAGAGCCTGTTCCCGAAAAGGCAAACGTCCGGCTCCTTGTCCCACACGGAAGGTGGCAGCCCTGAAAGCTCTTGCTGGTCTTCGCCTTCCCCATGCAGCCTATTCACAGGCACAACAGGTTTTGGGATCTCTGCTTTCCCAGAGACGCAATCTCTCACGGTGCGCATCCTCGGCAGAGCCTCTTCCCGAAAAGGCAAACGTCCGGCTCCTTGTCCCACACGGAAGGTGGCAGCCCTGAAAGCTCTTGCTGGTCTTCACCTTCCCCCTGCAGCCTATTCACAGGCACAACAGGTTTTGGGATCTGTGCTTGCCCAGAGAAGGAACATCTCACGGTGCGCATCCTCGGCAGAGCCTGTTCCCGAAAAGGCAAACATCCGGCTCCTTGTCCCACACGGAAGGTGGCAGCCCTGAGAGCTCTTGCTGGTCTTCACCTTCCCCCTGCAGCCTATTCACAGGCACAACAGGTTTGGGGATCTGTGCTTGCCCAGAGAAGGAACATCTCACGGTGCGCATCCTCGGCAGAGCCTGTTCCCGAAAAGGCAAACGTCCGGCTCCTTGTCCCACACGGAAGGTGGCAGCCCTGAAAGCTCTTGCTGGTCTTCGCCTTCCCCATGCAGCCTATTCACAGGCACAACAGGTTTTGGGATCTCTGCTTTCCCAGAGACGCAATCTCTCACGGTGCGCATCCTCGGCAGAGCCTGTTCCCGAAAAGGCAAACGTCCGGCTCCTTGTCCCACATGGAAGGTGGCAGCCCGGAAAGCTCTTGCTGGTCTTCACCTTCCCCCTGCAGCCTATTCACAGGCACAACAGGTTTTGGGATCTCTGCTTGCCCAGAGAAGGAACATCTCACGGTGCGCATCCTCGGCAGAGCCTGTTCCCGAAAAGGCAAACGTCCGGCTCCTTGTCCCACACGGAAGGTGGCAGCCCTGAAAGCTCTTGCTGGTCTTCACCTTCCCCCTGCAGCCTATTCACAGGCACAACCGCACTGGGAATCTCTGCTTGCCCAGAGACGCAATCTCTCACGGAGCACATCCTCGGCAGAGCCTGTTCCCGAAAAGGCAAACGTCCGGCTCCTTGTCCCACACGGAAGGTGGCAGCCCTGAAAGCTCTTGCTGGTCTTCACCTTCCCCCTGCAGCCTATTCACAGGCACAACAGGTTTTGGGATCTCTGCTTGCCCAGAGAAGGAACATCTCACGGTGCGCATCCTCGGCAGAGCCTGTTCCCGAAAAGGCAAACGTCCGGCTCCTTGTCCCACACGGAAGGTGGCAGCCCTGAAAGCTCTTGCTGGTCTTCACCTTCCCCCTGCAGCCTATTCACAGGCACAACAGGTTTTGGGATCTCTGCTTTCCCAGAGACGCAATCTCTCACGGTGCGCATCCTCGGCAGAGCCTGTTCCCGAAAAGGCAAACGTCCGGCTCCTTGTCCCACACGGAAGGTGGCAGCCCGGAAAGCTCTTGCTGGTCTTCACCTTCCCCCTGCAGCCTTTTCACAGGCACAACCGCACTGGGAATCTCTGCTTTCCCAAAGACGCAATCCCTCACGGTGCGCATCCTCGGCAGAGCCTGTTCCCGAAAAGGCAAACGTCCGGCTCCTTGTCCCACACGGAAGGTGGCAGCCCTGAAAGCTCTTGCTGGTCTTCACCTTCCCCCTGCAGCCTATTCACAGGCACAACAGGTTTTGGGATCTCTGCTTTCCCAGAGACGCAATCTCTCACGGTGCGCATCCTCGGCAGAGCCTGTTCCCGAAAAGGCAAACGTCCGGCTCCTTGTCCCACACGGAAGGTGGCAGCCCTGAAAGCTCTTGCTGGTCTTCACCTTCCCCCTGCAGCCTATTCACAGGCACAACAGGTTTTGGGATCTGTGCTTGCCCAGAGAAGGAACATCTCACGGTGCGCATCCTCGGCAGAGCCTGTTCCCGAAAAGGCAAACATCCGGCTCCTTGTCCCACACGGAAGGTGGCAGCCCTGAGAGCTCTTGCTGGTCTTCACCTTCCCCCTGCAGCCTATTCACAGGCACAAGAGGTTTTGGGATCCCTGCTTTCCCAGAGACGCAATCTCTCACGGTGCGCATCCTCGGCAGAGCCTGTTCCCGAAAAGGCAAACATCCGGCTCCTTGTCCCACACGGAAGGTGGCAGCCCGGAAAGCTCTTGCTGGTCTTCACCTTCCCCCTGCAGCCTTTTCACAGGCACAACCGCACTGGGAATCTCTGCTTTCCCAAAGACGCAATCCATCACGGTGAACATCCTCGGCAGAGCCTGTTCCCGAAAAGGCAAACGTCCGGCTCCTTGTCCCACACGGAAGGTGGCAGCCCTGAAAGCTCTTGCTGGTCTTCACCTTCCCCCTGCAGCCTATTCACAGGCACAACAGGTTTGGGGATCTGTGCTTGCCCAGAGAAGGAACATCTCACGGTGCGCATCCTCGGCAGAGCCTGTTCCCGAAAAGGCAAACGTCCGGCTCCTTGTCCCACACGGAAGGTGGCAGCCCGGAAAGCTGTTGCTGGTCTTCACCTTCCCCCTGCAGCCTATTCACAGGCACAACAGGTTTTGGGATCTCTGCTTGCCCAGAGAAGGAACATCTCACGGTGCGCATCCTCGGCAGAGCCTGTTCCCGAAAAGGCAAACGTCCGGC